>NC_136433.1:22875000-23122500 GCF_052849685.1 Lactuca virosa
GTTTGTTTTCATTGTCAATTGTACGTGATTTATATGGTTATCTACACAAAAGATTGACTTTTTATTGTAATATTTTCATTAAATGCATATTAAACATAATATATATGTTATAAAACTTTTGAGTGTTTAAGTCTTTATTAAAAAGAATTTTGAGTGATATTAATTAAAAGAATGGGTTTCAAATGAATATTGCACTAAGATGTTATAAAATATTATAATTATTTTAAATATACTCTAAGACACACACACACACACACATATATATATATATATATATATATATATATATATATATATATATATATATATATATATATATATATATAAGCCAAATCATTATAATAGCATCTACTTATGGTCAATCAATTTAGATAGATGTATTTTAGGATCATATAATCTCAAGGGTTTCCATTAATATGTTGTGTGTGAATTTAGTTAGATAAATGTAGTTTTTTATTTGATATATATTTTAGCTATTGACATTGTTAATTAGAAAACAATTTATTTAAACATTTTTTTATTTCGTTTATGATTAATTTCAAACATTAATTGTTTTTCCAATGTATCATAATCTATTTTTTTAATTACGTTGTTTAAACTATTATTGTTATCATGTTGTTTCAAGAGAATAGTTATAACAATATTTATTTACTAATCATACAAAAAAACAATATTTGTTAATAAAATAGGAATTATAAACGTCTATTGGTGTTGAATTGTTAAGGAAATTAAGCATTTGGTTGAAAATACTTCATATACTACAACTGGATGAAATTTTAAGTTATTTATAAATAAAGTTATTAATAATGCTAATTATTTTAAATCTTACTTGTCTTCATTTGTATCGTACACCAAAGGGCAAAAATAGAAAGGACAATCGCATTCCAATATTAAAAAAAGGTAAACATCTTAGAATTTCTTCTATATAAGTGGAACAAAGATAAAACTTTAAGAGAATAGTTATAACAATTTTTATTTACTAATCATAGAAAAAACAATAATTGTTAATAAAATGAGAATTATAAATATCTATTGGTGTGTAATTGTTAATGAAATTAAGCATTTGGTTGAAAATAATTCCTATACTACAACTGCATGGAATTTTAAGTTATTTATAAATAAAGTTATTAATAATGCTAATTATTTTAAATCTTACTTGTGTTCATTTGTGTCGTACACCAAATGACAAAAATATAAAGGACAATCGCATCCAATATTAAAAAAAGGTAAACATCTTAGAATTTTTTCTATATAAGTGGAACAAAGATAAAACTTGGGTAGCAAGACTTTTTCAAAACAAAGATAAAGGTACCTAAATAAAACAAATATAATTTTTTTTTACTCTGTCATAACATAAACCATAAGGTTAAATGTTCATCTATGTTTAACGTGGAGATGATGCATACAATAAAAAAACGCCAACAATTAAAGTATTGATCATTCTCAGATTTTTCATGCTCGTAAACACCATAAACACAAACTAAAATACAATTATGAATATAAAGTGCAATTACAACCACCCATAAATGGAAACTAAAATATACTTACAAACATAAAGTTACCACAAAACAACCAACAATGCACAATAATCTTTATATAACAAAAACAAAAAAATATTAACATAGAAAAAGAATATTACGAACCAAATCCTAATATTAGACATCCACTACAGTTAAATATACAACATCCGCCCATCGTTTTTTTAAATCCATAACACAACAAATCATATTTTGCCTTTTTATTTAAAAACACAATGTAATCAACATTCTTCTTACATGAGTGATTGGAGAAGTGTGTTGTAATTTTGTTAAAACTCTAATGTTCCAAGTTGGTGACATTATAAACTAAGAAGATGTAGAAAGAATTTCACTGAAAGTGAGATGTTTAGGAAACCAAGAACTAAAAGAGAAACAAAGATTCATCAATCAGATGTAACAACTTATATAACATGCTTGATGTATAAGCAATTAATAATCATTATTAAAATACATTTGAAAAGTCATTGGAGAATATGAAAAAACATGAGAGTTTCAAATCAATATAGTGCTTGGAAATATGCATCTTTTATAAGTCACTAAGCAATTACAAATGTATGTTTTTTAAATATATCAATGACATTGTTATTAGCTTTTATATAACAAATCTTATAATAAGTTGGTATAAACATTATTTGTTTTGAATTATATGATAATTTAGATATCTTTTAAAATTGTATAATCCTAAGTATCTTAATGACGTCTACCTGCAGGTTACTTATAAATAAAATTAAATATAATATATGATTTAATGATATTTATAGTTGTTGTTATGATTAATTAATTTTAAAACTTTTATTTGCTTAACATTTTAACTTCTATCATTGTAATTATTTAAAACATCAAACATTGGTTTTGTTTTTAAAGACAACAATATAATTTTTGTATATAATTTACTTTTAACTATTGTTGTTGTGAGTTATTTAAAATAACGTATTTCGAAACTCTTAATTATTTTAATTTGGTTTCAGAAATTTAACGTTTTTAAAATTTATTTGATGAATATTGTTAGTTTCTATGATTGTAGTTATTTAAAACAAAAAATATTGTTTTTGTTTTTAAAGAAAATATTATAGTTTTTTATATAATATTACTTTTAACTATTCTTATTGTAAGTTATTTTTTAGCTATTTATTTGACAATTGTTAATGATTATAAAAAATAGTTTCATGGTTTTTTTTCTTAATTTAGGATTACAATTTAGGTTTAACACTATAATTTAAAATCTTTAACTATTTATAAAACAGTCTCTCGATTTTTTTCAAGTTTAACTGAAATTTTGATTTTAGTTAACTATTTAATATTATACTGAAATTAATAATTTAACTCTTTTGCATCAACTCATAAATTATACAAATGTTATGACTTTAAAATGATAATTGCTCACATACGACAACATATTTAAACTAATAAGTTAACTATAATATGTTAAAAAGTTAAAGTCATAATTTTATAAGTAGATATATAATATGAGATTTTAATATTGTAGTTTAGTCAATCGTTTGAATGACTTCTACCTGCGAATTACACACGAATAAAATTAAATATAATATATGGTTTAATGTTATTTATAGTTGTTGTTATTGTTAATTAATTTTTTAAAATTTCTTTGTTTAATGTTTTAATTTTATCATTATAACTTTTTAAAACATCAAACATTGTTTTTTTTATTTTAAAGGTAACAATATACTCATTTATATAGAATTATTTTTAACTATTGTTATTGTAAGTTATTTTAATCTACTTATTTGAAAACTTTTAACGATTATAAAAATATCTTTAGGAAATATTTTAGTTAAATTGAGATTACAATTTAATTTTTGCATTTATCACTGCAATTTATCACTTTTAACTATTTAAAAAATATTCTTTGGTTTTTTAAGTGGAACTGAAATTTATATTAAGTTGATAGTATAATGCTATATTTAAATTAATAATTTAAGTATTTTGTTCAAACTGTTCAAAAGTTGTAGCTTTAAACTAATAATTGTTTACATACAACAACATTTTAAATCTAATAAATTAAGTATAATATATTAAAAGTTAAAGACATAACTTTATAAGTAGAATTTAAGATATTATTTTAAAATTGAAATTTAGTTTATTTATGATTACGCTTCACGTTTGAAATTTATTTAATTTTATTAACCAAATTATAATCATTATTAGAAAGACACTAAAATTTATCACTTTTAACTATTTACAAAATATTTTTTAGGTTGTTTAAGTTAAACTAAAATTTATATTTAAGTTGACCCTATAATGTTATATTTAAATTATAATTTAAGTATTTTATACAAATTGTTCCAAAATTATATATTTAAAATGATAATGGTTTACATCCAATACTATATTAAAACTAATAAATTAAGTATAATATGTTAAAAGTTAAAAAAAAATATAACTTTATAAGTAAAAGTAAAGATATTATTTTAATATTGAAATTTAGTTTATATATGATTACACTTTAGGTTTCATATTTATTTAACCTTATTAACCAACTTATAATTATTATTATTAGAAAGAAATTAAAAAATCATGGAAGTTTCAAATGAATGTGGTGAAAGGAAAAATGCATGGGAGTTTCAAATGAATGTGGTGAAAGGAAAATGCTTCATTTATAATATAGTAGTATGATATGATATGATGATATGATTGAGTGTATTGATTAATAATTTTAAAGTTGAAGAGGTGTGGGAGTTTCAAATGCATGAGGTGCTAGGAAAAAGAGAAATGGAAGTTTCAAATGCATGAGGTGCTAGGAAAAATGCCTCCTTTATAAGTATAGTATGATATAGATATATGACATGATATGATAATAATGGTCATATGTAGCATTAAAGTACGAAGACTTGACATGGTTAAATTCTTGGCACTCCTTATTGTATATAAAAATTCAAGTGATATGAATATACTCCATGTGTGTATAATATATTTATGAAATGTCTATATATATATGAAAAAACTCGAATTTGTTTAGATTTTATATATACATGGGAGTGTATTAATGTTTCTAGCAATGCAATTCCACTCACCTAGATACTACTTTAAAATAATCTATTAATATACACAAAACCATTTGGAAAGCCACCTAGTACAAGAATTATAAACTCCTACTCTATTCATGTACCTCCTGATCTAACACTCATCACACACACTCTCGAAATGGTTCACTAACTTGCACTATGGAAGACTTCATGCATAGTTTTTTGTACCATCTAAATCTCTCAAATGGATATCATACTATCATAGTACACATATGAGCTCAGCCATGCCTTCATTCCATACCCACGTGATTTATCTCTCATGCTAGTAAATATCTAACTTCACACTCAAGGATCACAACTATGTGAGACTTAGAGAATTATGGAAAAGGTACCTTCAAATCCTTCACTTTGTTCATAACGATGCAATAAGATAATAGGAACCTGAATAAGTGTCTGATGTGAATTATGAGCATTGATTTGACATGCGGAATTAAAGAACACACAAAGAACACGATGATTTTGGTGTTTAAGAGATGCATTACATTATGTAAGGTGTTTACATGTCTACATAATTAACACACACTAACACTCTCAATTTTACATCTCTCAAGCACACCTCTATAAGTGGTATGAACCCACCTTATATAGAGGTGTTTACATGTCTCTCTCTCTCTCTCTCTCTCTCTCTATATATATATATATATATATATATATATATATATATATATATATATATATCGCTCATGTCACAAGGCTACATTACCACATGCAAGTGGGTCTACATAAGTCAAACCATTTACAAAGTCATACATGGATAACTTTGTACCCAACATTCTCCCCCTCAAACTTAGGAATGGATGACTTGTTTCAAATCTTCCAAACTCGAGCAACTTCACGAATCGAGTCTCAAACATGACACATGTAGAGATGAACATCAAATCTTCCATGATTCTTCAATTTCAGTTCTAGAATGTGAGACCATACATATCGAGCATCAATGGATAATTAGGAGTTTCTCAATCTCCAAATAATCGCCCTAAAGTTGAGAATAAAAGCACACTCCAAAAATCTTCAATAAGTCCAAACCCATCATGAACCAAAATCACTTCCGAATCTCCAATCGAATCATTTCATAAACTTCAAATACTCGAGGTCACTTCGGTCTTCAAGTCCGCGTAATATGAAAAATTCAACTTTCGAATTTCCATATAAATTTCTCCCGCTTTTTATAATCGAAAATTGATTATAAAACCAAAAAGGAATGAAAAAGTGTTCAATTCAAAATTTTTCTATCCAAAACTCCCCCTTAACACATGGCATAAACATTTTGCTTCAATCCGGAAAATCCAAAAAAATCTTCAATTTTTAGCTTCGTTCACGGACCGCCTTTGACAAAATTTATCAAAAATGGGTAGAAATTGTCAATTTCAAAATTCTGCAGTGACGCGGTGCGCCTAAAACAACCTAAAATGCGAAACTCTCCCCCATTTGCGAAACTGGGTAGAAAGCGTCAATTCGCATTAACTACAAGGGCTTGAAATGTAAATGCTTCAATTTCTCAGCATTATAACCCCATTTTCGAAGTTGGGTATAAACAACCAAAATTTCGAAACATCAGGGACTACTTTCAAAATTTCTGCCTCTTTTCTTTCAAACCTTCGAAAATTAGTCCAAATTTCGAAGTATAAGCTGTCAAAGTTTCGAAACTTTAAGGACCAATTTCGAAACTTTTGGTTTCTTCTCCGATTTATGAAACCTTCATTGTTCCATTCGGGAAAGTCACTAAAACTTTTGAAAGATTGAAAAAATTTTCGACTATCCTTATCAAAAATCTTCGACAATAACCCAAAATTTTCGACAGTAAGGCAAAAATCTTCGTCCTTCGCGATCAAACAAAAATCTTTATTATGTTAACACAAGCCGTCACTCCAAAATCCAAATCTTCGTTAGTAAGACAACCCCAATTATCGACTTTAGCTTTTCAACCATTCGCTACTTGGCATCTAGTCGACATCACCCTTGAGTATTGTATACCCCTTTGCTAACGAAACCATTGACCATCAAATCATTGACCTCAACATCAATACTCAAGGCTTCGATCATCGACATCAAATATTCGTTATCAGCCACTCCATCTCAATCCCAAATTCTTCATTATTACGTCCCACAACTATCGACATCAAATCCAAAATTCGATAATTGACTATTCATTCGTCACTTCGCGCTTTATACCTCATCAATCAACCCAATAACCCCTTTCATACATGAGACCCTTCACAACATTATTTGTTCGTCATCAAGCATCGACCATCGAACAGTAGACGTTGTGAAAATTCTCATACGATATCAACAATAGCCATCGACATTTGACACTAACTCCAATCTGTCGACATCAAAATTTCGATTCTAAGGCTTCGTTATCTACTAAGCTCCAAAACTCACAATGACCATTTTCCAGTCTATGTCGACTCCAAAAAAAATCAAATCGAAACTTCAATTCACAAGTTCTTTGAAATCGATTTCACATTATAGACATTCCAATCCTTCGAAATCGATTAAACTCCAAAACTTAGCCTTCCCATTCAACATCAGTAAATAAATTTGATTCCAAAGCTTTTCATTTGATTCTTCGTTCTCAGCCTCACATTTTCGACATCAAAAACATAGACCCAATCAATATTCGAAATTGAACCCCAAATCAAGTATGATTTCGACATTCATAGCCCATGTTCAACTTGTATCATACGATTTCAACTTTCAATTCAACGAATCAACCCATATAAGTCGAGTTTGACTTTTTCTGGGATTGAATTTTCGAAGTCAAACATCAATAAACACGAAATTGACAAATCTAATGTCCAATTTCAGATCAAAAAGTGTTCAATCAACTGTTCTTCACCTCCTTCAAGTGTTCTTGGTCAAGTTCTTTAAAATAAAAGACTCGATTTTACGATTTCTACACTTGAAACGGAACACAATCGATTTTGTAATATAACAAATCTCATATGAAATCGATTTAAAAATTCCAGATTATCATCCAACGCTAATCGATTAAAAGAAACGAGAAAACAAGAATAAAAACTCAAGAGCAATCGATTAATGGAACTGAAAGTACAACTAAATAAAGCATGCGTACAAGTCAATTGATGAACATCGATTTTTAGAGTGAGAACAAATGACGTCGAATTAAAACAAATATAAGCGAGCATAAGATAAACCGATTATAAACAATATTGGATTGCAATTTGGGCTCAAATCATTTATGAACAGTGACAAATTACCATTTTGAACAAGGAATGGATGAAAATTTGGGCTAAATCAAGAGTAATTGGGTTGAATCAAAGAAAAGATGAATCGGATCAACAACAATTAGGCTTGAAACAAATATGATTGATCATTAAAAATAATAATTGGATCAACAATGGGGTTTGAAACGAAATAGATCCAACGAATCAAAATGATCAAAAAATTGAAAAACGTAACGCACGAATCAACGAGATTTAGAGAGATCATGGAGAGACTCACCATAAATGCTCCAATTGTGATGATTGTAGCCAAACCGAGAATCGTTTCTTCAAAAAATCATGTTGATCTTCGAAGACCCGCTCTGATACCAATTGATGTGAATTATGAGCATTGATTTGGCTTGCGAAATTAAAGAACACGGTGATTTCGGTGTTTAAGAGATGCATTTAATTATGTAAGGTGTTACAAAAAAGGATTTAGATCTAAATCTACATAATTAACACACACTAACACTATCAATTTTACATCTCTCAAGCACACCTCGACAAGTGGTATGAACCCACCTTATATAGAGGTGTTTACATATATCTCTCTCTCTCTCTCATGTCACAAGGCTACATTACCACATCCACATGCAAGTGGGTCTAAAAAATTCAAACCATTTACAAAGTCATACATGGATAACTTTGTACCCAACAGTTTCCTCCTCTTACTTCATTCCATTATAGAAATCACCAACAACATTTTCCCTCTCTCTCTCTCTCTCTCCTAATCATCAGAAAAACACAGCAGCAACCAGAGTTGTTGCCAGCCTCGATTCCACCACCTTTCTTTCTTCTATTTCGATGGAAATTCGTCTCAATCACTCACTGATCACCATCGATTCCGAATGAAGCAATCCCCGATCGCAAACATGCCTCATCGTCTCTATTCACCGGTAAAGAAGGATTGACGAGACCTACCAACTTCCCTATTGTTCTCTTCTGTTTTCAACCCTCAAACAGCTCCCTTACCGTATCCTGATTCATCCATCAAGTTACAAGTGAGACTCCCTTCTCCCGCGTCGAAATCCACACAAAAGCCACCGACAACAACCGACACGCACCCTCATAGCCGGCGGCGCGTGCAGCTCCAGCGGGATGGTTCCAATAATGCTTTTGAGTTCCAAACATATTTTTACACCTCCTAACTCAATTACCTCTCTGTTTTGATGTCTAGGTCGAACTCAAGGCCTTCCGATGCAAAACCCGTTTACTGCTCAGTTTTGTACATTTCCTAGCAAATCGTGATTCATGCACCGATGGTGAGTTTTCTACGACCGCTCTTTTCTGATTTTGATGCCTTGGCTGTGTGTAAACAAATGTTTGGTAGTTTAAATATGATTTATGCAAAGGAATACATTTTAATCGCGTGGTTATGAATTATATATATATATATATATATATATATATATATAGATAATGGTTAGATGAAACGACTTTACATGCAGTAATAAGCTCATAAAATGTAGTTAGAATGCTAACTATGCAAAATGTATGATATATATATATATATATATATATATATATATATATATATATATATATATATATTCAAAAAAGAAAAAGGATGGTTCACAACGGATATGCATTGATTACCAGGAGTTGAACAAGTTGACGGTGAAGAACCGCTATCCGTTGCCCGAGATTGATGATCTCTTTGACCATTTGTAGGGGGGATCTTGGTTTTCCAAGATTGATTTAAGATCTGGATATCATCAGATGAAGGTTCGAGAGGAGGATATTTTGAAGACAACCTTTCTAACTCGTTATGGACATTACGAGTTCGTGGTGATGCCTTTCGGGATCACCAACCTACGAGAAGCGTTCATGGATCTCATGAACCGGGTGTGTAGGCCCATGTTGGATCGATCGATGATCATTTTCATTGATGACATTTTGGTATATTCGAATACCAGGGAACAACATGATGAACATATCCGGAAGATTCTTGGGGTGTTGAGGATGGAGAGGCTTTATGCCCAATTATCCAAGTGTGATTTTTTGTTATGAGATGTCCAGTTCTTGGGACATCTCGTCAATCAAAATGGTATTTTGGTTAACCCAACCAAAATTGAGGCTGTAATTGAAGGGTTTTGAGCATTCTAACACTCCTATGGTGTACATGCAACCCTAGAAACCTTGGATCTATGTTTTACTAAGATACATGCAAATTTGATTTTCCAAGGTTCATAACCTAACTAGCATAGCATGGGGAACTTTGAAACTTAATAAGCTAGTAGAGTTACATACCTTTTAGTAGTGGTTGATTGCTTGGAGTTTGAGAGCCTAGCACCAATAATGTGGATGCCTCAAATGGAAGTCACAAATCACCACAAACCTTGGAAACCTTTAGAGAGAGTATGAACACTTGTAGAAATCGGCCACCTTTGCTCACACACAACTAGTGCCATTTCAAGTGCCAAGGACTCCTTTATATAGTGTGGTGGATTAGGGTTACATCCATGTAAACCCTAATACCCATGATCTTTCATTTCCATGAGATCCATGGGTTAAAGCTCCATGGACTATCCATGGACTTACCATGCAAGCCTAGACCATTCTAAATAAGCATTAGCACACACTATATAAATACAAAAGTCTATATTTAATTAGTCATACTTTTGATCACTAAATTAATTCTAAATTAATTTTAGATCAAGACTAATTAAATAGATCAAGACTAATTAAATAATATGATTTCATATTAATATATTAGAACTTATAATATATTAATAAATCATAAATTATACTATTCTCAAAAGATTATCCATATAAATTGTTCAGGTGAAGTGCAACCCAAATGGACCATGTCGGGTCGGGTCAAGTACATCTCAAATATTGTTATGGACTTAGACACCTTATCCAATAGTCTCCCACTTGGATAAGTCTAATAACTATAGTTGCAGGTGTGACTTCAGGAACCAACCGACAATCGTAGCTCTTAAAACTCTGTTGAACTATGAAGCGCCATTTTAGATAAGGGATCATATAATCCTCTATTCTAGATATCAGCTGGACAAATACATGGAACAATGTCTTACTTATTGTCCAGCAATTTGTTTGAACTTAATTGAACACATCAATCTAGTTCTGATCGGGCCCGGTACTGTTGGATAAGGTGTCTAAGTCCATAACTTTATTTGGTATATACTTGACCAGACCCGGCATGGTTCATTTGGGTTGCACTTCACCCGAACTATTAATGGTTAAACCTTTGAGAATTGTATGTTTATGATTTGTTAATATATTATAAGTTATAATATATTAATATGAAATCATATTATTTAATTAGTATTGATCATAAATTAATTTAGAATTAATTTGGTGATCAAAAAGGTGACTAATTAAATATGGGCTTTTGTATTTATATAAGTGTGGGCTAATACTCATTTGGAATGGGCTTGGCATGCATGGGAGTCCGTGGATAGTCCATGGAGCTTTTAACCCATGGATCCTTGGAAAGGAAGAGTCATGGGTATTAGGGTTTACATGAATGTAACCCTAATCCTCCACACTATATAAAGGAGCCTGTGATGCTTGAAATGGCACTAGTTGTGTGTGTGCAAAGAGGTGGCCGATTTCCATAAGCAATCATACACTCTCTTAAGGTTTTTCCAAGTTTGTGGTGATTTGTGATTTCCATTTGAGGCATCCACATTATTGGTGCTAGGCTCTCAAACTTCAAGGAATCAACTCACAACTTGAAAGGTATGTAATTCTTCTACCCATTATGTTTAATGTTCCCCATGCCATGCTAGATAGCTTATGAAACTTGGAAAAATCAAAGTTGCATGTATTCATAGTAAAACATAGATCCAAGGTTTTAGGGCTGCATGAACACCTTAGGAGTGTTAGTTTGCTCAAAACCAAACAGTGGTATCAGAGCCTAGGATTGTTTTCTTGAATACTTGACGCAAACTGTTGAAAAGTCGCAAAATTGAGCTGTCTGGGCAGTGGACTCGACGAGTCCATTGGGGGACTCGACAAGTCTAAGCACAAACTCATCCTACTCGTCGAGTAGGTTCGTGCACTCGACGAGTAGGAGGCACATAATGCAGTTTTTCGACTTTTGTTGCTGGAAATGGACTAGAAACATTACCCTAAACTGTTTTGATGTTTTAAAACTTGTTTTAGATGGTGTAATGGTTGTTCTAATCCATTTACAATGGCTACTATCAAAATTCCATGTTTATATGTGTTCATATGTTCTTAAAATTTTGATATGGATATTCATGTTAAATGAGTTATTGTTAGATCATAGGAATTACTTGCTAAATTGTTTAATGATTAATTCTTGATCAATTACGTGGTTTAATGGAATCCATAATTTGTCCTCAAGCTATGGATTTCTAAAGGTCACCTCCTTTAATGAATATTTAAACATATAAGTTGCATAAAAATGAAGAGTCTTCACTTTTATGAACCCTTAACTTATAAGTTATGAAATGAAAAGTTTTGAAGAGTTTCAAAACTTGCCCTCAAGTTTTGGAATTTGTAAAGACACACACACTTTAAATTCCAACCCATAGGATTTTAAAAGTTAAAATTCAACCCTTATACTATTATAAGATTAATGGTTAATATTTATATATATGTATAAGATCAAGTCGTTTACAGCAAGTAGGCCTCATTCACGAAGCCGGTCTATAAGGGGGGTATAAGGTTGTTGCCTATAAAATGGCAGCTTAATTGGTGTCCACCCTCACCCACCGCTTCCTTGATCGGTGGAGGGTCGTTAGCTGAACGGGTAGGACAATGACTTTAATTCTCATTAAAAGTATAATGATTATTATAAAGTAACTAAATGTTTTAGTAATTCCCAATCTTAGTTACTTTAGGAAAATGTGAATATGGTGCTAACCCATGAAATTCACACTTTGTACCTTACCAAGTCGTTGGTGGAGCGTGTGTGGTTAACCGGCACACTAACTTGGACTTGTAAGGATAACAAAGGGTGACTTAATGTTTATCATAGATCGGTGGAGTGTGTGTGGTTAACCGGCACATCGATTAGGTGATAATATTTTGGGTACCAAGTGAATTTGCATGGTTATTCACACTTTGTTTTGTGATCATCGACATCCCAGTCACAAAACTTGAAGGGCACACTCGAGATTGAAACATGCCATTGAAAAGTTCAATGAATCTCAAAAGAATCTAGGAATTTCAAACCAATTAAACCTAATAATTCATTTCGTTTTCATGGTGGAAATTGGTGAATCGTCATTCACCTACCTTCAAATATGTTATAGCTTAGATTACGGCATCCCTCTTCTAAGTTATAATATATTGTGTTGGGTCCTAGCCTTAATATTACATTTGGGTGTCTTATTAAGGACTCTATATATCTAATAAAACTAGTCTTTCTTCTTTTCAGATGTCTTCCAACAATGCTTCGGGTTCTAACCCTACTGGCTCCTTCTTTCTCATGAACCTTTGTGGGAGAGTCATCTTTGATGGTTCCAACTTTATGGATTGGATCCGGAACATCAGGATGGTCACTCGTTACGAGGACAAGGAATATGTCCTCGACAAGGAGCTTAAGGATCTTGAGCCGAATGCAACTCCTAAGGAGGTCGCTGCATATGAGGCACATGAAAGAGATGCTACAAAAGTGGCATGCCTCATGTTGGCCACTATGACAGCCGAGCTCCAAAAGTCCTACAAGGACTACTATCCTTTTGAGATGCACCAGGATTTGATGGACCGCTACCATCAAAGTGCTCGTCAAGAGCGATATGAAATCATCTCCTCCATGATAACAACCCAAATGAAGGATGGTGAACCCATCACGGGCCACATGCAGAAAATGAAAAGGTATGTGGACCGTTTGCAGAAATTGAATGTGAACTTCCCTGAGGAGTTGGCAATTGACATCATTTTGCACTCCTTACCTTCGTGTTATGATCAATTCCGCATGACATACCACATGAACAAGGAGGAAGTCACACTCAGCAAGCTTCAAGTACTTTTGAAGACCGCCGAAAGTGGTCTTAGAGGTAAGTCGGTTGTTACTACTCCTACTCCTACAGCTACCCCTGTTTTGGCTATCGGGCAAGGCAAACGGAAGAAGAGGAAGACCCGTTCGAAGGGTACCAAGGGAAAGTCTCTTGATGGCTCCTCATCAAGTGGAACCAAAGGTGGTTCTGCTACTCCTTCTGCCATCCCTAAGGATGTTGAATGATTCTATTGCCAGAATAAGGGGCAATGGAAGCGAAACTGTCCGAAGTACTTGCAGGATGTCAAGGATGGGAAAGTGAAACCATCCCATGCAGGTATTTACACTATATTGTCTAATAACTCACCATATTCCAATTCTTGGGTTCTTGATATAGGTTGTGGTATTCACATTTTTTGTGACTTGCAGGGTCTAAGAAGAAGTGAGGATGTGGAGCAAGGAAAGATAAACTTAATCATGGGGAACAAGAAGGTTACACCTATTACCAAGATTGGAGTTTATACTTTGTTGCTAGATAGTGGGTTAAAGTTAGATTTGAATAAATGTGTTTACTCGTCTGAAATGGCGAGAAATATTATTTCCTTTCATAGTTTGTACAAACAAAGGTTTACCTTTTCTTTTGATAATGAAACTAGTAGTATTAATGCTTTCTTTAATAATGTTCTTTATTTTAAAGCATTACCTTGTGATGGTGTGTATGAAACTGTGTCGGTTGTAGATAACCTAGGAAATAATTTGTTGTGTATTGATTCTTCTACTATCTTGGATAAAGCATCATTGTGGCATTGTCGTCTTGGACATGTAAATAAGAAACGCATAGGCCAACTCCAAAAGGATGGAGTCTTGGAGTCATTTGACCTAAAGGCAGATGATAGGTGTGAATCTTGTTTTCTTGGAAAAATGACAAAATCACCCTTCACTGGTTCGTGTGAAAGGGGTGAGAGTTTGTTGGACCTTATACATACCGATGTATGTGGACCCTTCAAAACCGCCACAAGGGATGCTAATCGTTACTACCTAACTTTTACTGATGATTATAGTAGAAATGGTTATGTTTACTTAATCAAACATAAGTCAGAAACTTTTGATAGGTTTAAAGAGTTTAAACAGGAAGTAGAAAATCAATTGGGCAGGAACATTCAGATGCTTCGATCCGATCGAGGTGGTGAGTATCTTAGCATATAGTTCCTCGACTATCTTAAGGAGTATGGGATTGTCTCACAATTGACACCTCCCAGGACACCTCAGCTGAATGGTGTGGCTAAAAGGCATAATCGGACCTTGTTGGACATGGTTTGCTCTATGATGAGTCGAGCTTAGCTACCAATCTCTTTTTGGGGGTATGCCTTAGAGACTGTTGCCCATATCTTTAATCTGGTCCCTACAAAGAAGGTTGCCAAAACACCTCATGAGATGTGGAGTTGGAATGTTCCCAACTTGGACCACATCAAGATTTGGGGTTGCGAGGCTTTTGTGAAACACGAGACTCACGATAAGCTCGAACCTCGAAGTGAGAGGTGTATTTTCATCGGCTACCCACAGAGATCCTTTGGTTACCTCTTCTACAGACCCAGTGATAATGTGGTCTTTGTAGCAAGGAGAGGAGTCTTTTGCGAGAGAGAATTCATGAGCCAAGGAAACAGTGGGAGGCAAATTGACCTTGAAGAAATTCAAGAGTCAAGTGGTGAAGGAACCTCATGTTGGATTAGTGTCTAAGTCCATAACTATAATTGGTATGTACTTGACCCGACTCGGCATGGTCCATTTGGGTTGCATGGCATCGGAACATTTGGATAGACCGTTTATGAGGAAAAGACATTTTGTGACATATTAATATATTATAAGTTCTAATATATTAATATGAAATCATGTTATTTAATTAGTATTGATCAAGAATTAATTTGGACTTAATTTAGTGATAAAAAAAGAGACTAATTAAATATATGGGGATTGATTGTGTAAATCATTCATTCTTATATATGTGGGATTATGATCCAAGATTCCTTTATGTTGGGTTTAACCCATGTGGTGATCCATGGATACTCCATGGAGGTTAAAACCCATGGAGCATAAGGAATGGGTAAAGTCATGAGTTACATGGTGTAACCCTAATAGCCACACTATATAAGAACCCCTTTAGTTCAAGAAATTGGCACTAGTGATACATATTTTTGAGGGCTAGCCGATTTGAACATGTATGTCTTCTTCTCATAGTTATTCCAAGAGTTCATGATGTTGTGTGAACCATTTGAGGTGTCACACTTCGGGCACTAGGCTCTCAAGCTTCATGGAGTCAAGTAACAACAACAAGGTATGTATTCTATCTATTTTATTATCCTAGTATCAATGTTTTGGTATGCTAGTTAGGATAATACCTTGGATAATCATATTTGCATGTATAGTAGAGAAAACATAGATCCAAGGTATTTAGGGTTGCATGTACACTTAGGAGTGTTAGAATGCTCAAAACCCAACACCTCAAACCCTAGCAATCAACATGAGGAGGAAACTCCTGTTGATCCGACAGAAGAGTCTGTACCTCTGAGGCGTTCCACGAGAGTTAGGAATGCACCTGAGCATTACTATGGTTTCCATATTACTGCGGAAGTTGATACACTTGTCAGTGATAGCACACTGGTAAGTCTGGATGAACCTAACAGCTACACGGAAGCCATAACAGGCCCTGAGGCTCCTAAATGAAAAGAGGCTATGGACAGCGAGATACAATCCATGTATCACAATCAAGTTTGGAACTTGGTTTACAATGTACCAGGTCGTAAGACAGTCGGGTGCAAATGGATCTTCAAGAAGAAGATTGACATGGATGGTAATGTACACACTTATAAGGCATGACTGGTTGCAAAGGACTTTTCTTAAACTCCGGGAGTTGATTATGATGAGACATTTTCACCAGTAGAGAAGATTAAGTATATAAGGGTTATGTTAGCCATTGTTGCATTTCATGATTATGAAATATGGAAAATGGATGTCAAAACCGTTTTCCTTAATGGAAAGTTGGCTGAGGATGTTTACATGAGTCAGCCAGAGGGTTTTGTCAGTACAGAGCACCCGAATAAAGTGTGTAAGCTTGAGAAATCCATCTATGGATTGAAACAAGCACCTCGCAGATGGAATATTTGTTTCGATGAGAAAGTTAAAGAGTTTGGCTTTTCGAGAAGTGAAGATGAATCTTGTGTATATGTCAAGGCTAGTGGGAGTATAGTTAGCTTTTTGGTACTGTATGTGGATGACATACTACTCATAGGAAATGACATCCCAACTCTGCAGGAAGTGAAGTCCTGGCTTGGGAAGTGTTTTGCTATGAAGGACCTTGGAGAGGCTGCTTATATCCTAGGGATAAGGATATTAAGAGACAGGAGTAACAGACTAATTGGACTTAGTCAGAGTACTTACTTGGATAAGGTGTTGAAAAGGTTCAACATGCAGAATTCCAAGAAAGGAGAATTACCGATCCAAAGCATGCCAAACTGAGCAAGACTCAGAGTCCGAGTACAGAGGCTGAGATAGCTTAGATGAGTTGATTGCCATATGCTTCTGCTGTTGGCTCGATCATGTATGCTATGACTTGTACCCACCCTGATGTGGCCTTTGCTTTAAGCATGGTCAGTAGATATCAAGGGAACCCTGGCAAGGCTCATTGGACTGCGGTAAAGAATATTCTCAAGTACCTACGAATGACTAAGGGTTGGATTCTTACCCTTGGTGGGAGTGATGACTTTAGAGTAGTAGGGTATAGTGATGCTAGTTTCCAGACTGATAGGGATAACTTCCATTCTCAGTCGGGCTGGGTCTTTATCCTAAATGGAGGGGCAATCACTTGGAAGAGTTCCAAGCAGGAGACGGTAGCTGATTCGACTTGTGAATCAGAGTACATAGCAGCGAGTGAAGCGGCAAAGGAGGCGATATGACTGAAGAACTTCATCGGAGACATTGGAGTTGTACCAGCTATTAAGGAGCCTATGGAGATTTTCTGTGATAGCAATAGTGCGGTTGCCTTAGCCAAGGAATCGAGAGATCATGGCAGATCCAGACACATTGACAGAAAATATCACTTCATAAGACACAAGATAAAAGAAGGACTCCTCATGGCAAAGAGGGTATCATCAGAAGAGAATCATGCAGAACCCCTTACGAAGGGGTTGACGAGGGTCAGGCACTTACAGCATGCGAGACGCATAGGGCTGAAGGATGATATTAGTTTTACAGATTAGATAGCTATTTCTGAAACTTGTAAATTGTAATCGACCGTTGATGATGAATAAAAGGTGTATTTATTTATGAGTAAGGTGTTATTGTCTTTGTCAATTATTTACTATTGTTTCAGCTTTGCATGTTTTGACTTCCAGAATAAATTACTATATTCAAACTTCCACAGTCGGTCATATGTCGGAAGTAGTTATGAATTAAGACTGTCATGAATTGGGCTTGTAGATGACTAAAGGTGTTTAGCCACAACAATGGTTGCTACAACATTCATGAGTGCTCATAAGTTATGAGTATTGGAATAAACCAACACTCACTGGCATCACTTCATGGAATTTATCTCGAGTGATCGTGAGATGGTAATATCATATAAGTCTTCAAACCTAGAGATATGACTTGTTGCCTATGAGTTGGTTATATGTTGATTGTACGTAAACGCATTGGTAACTCGATGTTATAGAACATGCCTTTGTGTATCATTCAACAAGTAGTAGAACAAGCATATGAGTCGAATTTTATTTGTTCCTTCTTGGATTAGAAGCGATATCTGGGCCCCTCGATGATTTTGTGTTGACCCATGTACCGGGCCCGGTCAGAACTAAGTTGATGTGTTCAATTAAGTTCTATGTCAAACAAATTGGGAAATCGAGAAACAAACTGTTGGACAATAAGTAAGACATTGTTCCATGTATTTGTCCGGCTGATATCTAGAACAGAGGATTATATGATCACTTATCTAAAATGGCGCTTCATAGTTCAACAAAGTTTTGAGATCTATAATTTCCGGTTGGTTCCTGAAGTAATATAGGCAAATATAGTTATTAGACTTATCCAAGTGGGAGATTGTTGGATAAGGTGTCTAAGTCCATAACTTTATTTGGTATATACTTGACCCGACCCGGCATGGTTCATTTGGGTTGCACTTCACCCAGACTATTAATGGTTAAACCTTTGAGAACTGTATGTTTATGATTTGTTAATATACTATAAGTTATAATATATTAATATGAAATCATATTATTTAATTAGTATTGATCATAAATTAATTTAGAATTAATTTGGTGATCAAAAAGATGACTAATTAAATATGGGCTTTTGTATTTATATAAGTGTGGGCTAATACTCATTTGGAATGGGCTTGGCATGCATGGGAGTCCATGGATAGTCCATGGAGCTTTTAACCCATGGATCCTTGGAAAGGAGGAGTCATGGGTATTAGGGTTTACATGAATGTAACCCTAATCCTTCACACTATATAAAGGAGCTTGTGATGCTTGAAATGGCGCTAGTTGTGTGTGTGCAAAGAGGTGGCCGATTTCCATAAGCAATCATACACTCTCTTAAGGTTTTTCCAAGTTTGTGGTGATTTGTGATTTCCATTTGAGGCATCCACATTATTGGTGCTAGGCTCTCAAACTTCAAGGAATCAACTCACAAATTGAAAGGTACGTAATTCTTCTAGCCATTATGTTTAATGTTCCCCATGCCATGCTAGATAGCTTATGAACCTTGGAAAAATCAAAGTTGCATGTATTCATAGTAAAACATAGATCCAAGGTTTTAGGGTTGCATGAACACCTTAGGAGTGTTAGTTTGCTCAAAACCCAACAGGTACATGGATCAACACAAAATCATCGAGGGGCCAAGATAACGCTTCTAATCCAAGAAGGAATAGATAAACTTCGACTCATATGCTTGTTCTACTACTTGTTGAATCATACACAAAGGCACGTTTTATAACATCGAGTTACCAATGCGTTTTCGAACAATCAATGTATAACCAACTCATAGGCAACAACTCATATCTCTAGGTTTGAAGACTTATATGATATTACCGTCTCACGATCACTCGAGATAAATTCCATGAAGTGATACAAGTGAGCGTGGGTTGAATCCAATACTCAGAACTTATGAGCACTCATGAGTGTTGTAGCAACACATTGCTATGTCCAACATCTTAGACATCTAAAAGCCAACTCATGACAGCCTTGATTCATATCTACTTCCAACATATGACCGATTGTGGAGAATTTGAATAATATGATATACCATAACATAATTATTCTGGAAGTCAAAACATGCAAATTGAAATGATAGTAAACGATTGACAAAAGATAGCAACACTTTTATTTATCATCAAATGTCAATTACACTTTACAAATTTCAAAGCTATCTAATTACTAAAACTAATATCATCCTACAGTCTTATGCGTATCGCATGTTGGAGATGCTTAACCCTACTCAGTCCCTTCGTGAGGGGATCTGTTGGGTTCTCATCCGATGATACCCTTTTTGCCACGAGGAGTCCTTATTCTATTCGATGTCTGATGAAATGGTATTTTCTGTCAATATGTCTGGATCTACCGTGATCCCTTGGTTCCTTGGCTAAGGCAACTTCACTTTCACTATCACATTAAATCTCTATAGGTTCCTTTATAGCTGGTACAACTCCAAGGTCTCCAATGAAGTTCTTCAGCCATATAGCCTCCTATGCTGCCTCGCTTGCCGCTATATACTCTTATTTTCAAGTTGAATCAGCTATTGTCTCCTGCTTGGAACTTTTCCAAGAAATTGCTCCTCCGTTTAGGGTAAAGACCCAGCCTGACTGAGAGCAGAAATTATCCCTATCAGTCTGGAAGCTAGCATCACTATACCCTAATACTCTCAAGTCATCACTCCCACCGAGGGTAAGGACCCAGTCCTTAGTCCTCTGCAGGTACTTGAGAATGTTCTTTACTGCAGTCCAGTGAGCCTTGCCAGGGTTCCCCTGATATCTGCTGACCATGCTCAACGCAAAGGCCACATCAGGATGATTACAAGTCATAGCATACATGATCGAGCCTACAACGGAAGCATATGGTACTCGACTCATCTCAGCCATCTCAGCCTCTGTACTCGGGCTCTGAGTCTTACTCAATCTGGTGTTACTCTGGATCGGTAATTCTCCTTTCTTGGAATTCTGCATGTTGAACCTATTCAGCACCTTATCCAAGTAGGTACTTTGACTAAGTCCAATTAGTATTTTACTCCTGTCTCTCAAAATCCTTATCCTTAGGATATAGTCAGCTTCTCCAAGGTCCTTCGTAGCGAAACACTTCCCAAGCCAGGACTTCACTTCCTGCAGAGTTGGGATGTCATTTCCTATGAGTAGTATGTCATCCACATACAGTACCAAAAAGCTAACTATACTCCCACTAGCCTTGACATATACACAAGATTCATCTTCACTTCTCGAAAAGCCAAACTCTTTAACTTTCTCATCGAAACAAAGATTCCATGTAACGCCCGTAGATCCGGCTAGTCAATTTAGAGATAATAGGGGTCAAAAACGTCTTTTCAAAAGATTATTTAGAATAAATAATCTTAACCAAGTTTTATAATATGTCTCAAGGGTTCCGTACATATAAAGAACGCCGAAATCCGAGTTATAACGAAGAAGTTATGGCCCGTCGAAGTTTTACGGCAAAACCGGCACGGAACCGGGAGACGTAAATAGTGAATTTTTGATAAAGGACTTTTTAGCCTTATCGATCCAAATAAAATTTGTAGTATATGTTAAACCGAGACATTCAAAAAAAAAGAACGCCCAAATCTGACTTCGTATGAGGAAGTTATGAATTTTCTAAGATTTGGCATAGCAGTGCACGGCCCGAAACTCGAATTTTAGTTCGAGCGGTTTTTGGCCTACGCGAACTAAATGAGAATTAAAGATCTCATTAATAGGAAATCAACGGTAAAAAGACAGACGAAAACAGAGTCCGTATGTAGAAGTTATGAATTTTACGTGGACATTTAACAGTATAATCTCCTCGTACTGTTAAATTTAAGATCGGTCGAGAATTAGCCGACGGAGTCAAAATGAAATTTGTAGATCTTATTTTTACCTACGTGTGGATATAAAGAACGTCAAAAACGGAGGTCGTATGTGAAAGTTACGGATTTTAGAAGTCGGAAGTGTGCTGTGCGAAAATGGGTGATGTGACACAATCTTGGCCATTGCTTTCTCCCCAAGTCTTGCCACTACATGGTGACATGTGGCACCAAGTTCAGCCATTTTCACCCTATAAATAGAACCTCTCCCACCCTCATTTTCTTCACACCTTTCCCATTCTTTCTTCTTTTTACTCTCTCTCTCTAGAACCTCTCTCTAGCCCTGAAACCCCCCGAAAAGCCTAGGGAACCTCCCTAGCACGAGGCGGAAGCCCCAGAGTGCTTGACGGCTCCGAGAAGAAGAGCTTTTCAGCTCGGGAACGCTGCTCCAAGCAAAGCTCGGTTTTCTATAAAAACCCGCTGTAAGTGAGCTACGCCTACGCTATTTTTAATATATCGTTTATTTAATTATAGTAACGTTATTAGGAACTTATAATAAGTACTTGAGCTATTATTATGGGTTATATAAGTATTGTTTAACGCTTATATAATAGTAATAATAGCTAGACTATTAATTAGTCTCGACAAATAATAGACTAAACTCTAGTGGTAATAATACTAGGTTTCGTCGAAGGAAAATTATTTTTAAGAAGCGAAGCGCTGTCTGAGTTCGGAATCACCACCTTTTCAAGTGAGTGCATAGTCTCTTTCATGAACATGATTTTAATACAAGTATCGATTGAAGTATTAAATATATGTTTATGTGCGAATTATTTGATGTTGCCTGAGATACTTGTTAAAGAACATACATGATTATATATGCTGATTTAGGATAAAGAGTAAACCTAAATTAATTATGAGGAATATTGGGTAGTGTTTTCTTACGAGTACGAGTGAATTATACTCAGAGAATAAAACCTTAGTATATGTCATTGATCCGGGAGCATGGATTAGACATAGTCATTGTCCCTAGTCCGAGAGTATGGATTAGAAATAATCATTCATCATTAATCTGAGAGTATGGATTAGTCATTCGTCCCTAGTCCGAGAGTATGGATTAGGTAAAGTCGTTCATTTCTGATCCGGGAGTGTGGATTAGGTAAAACGGCTAATCTTAGGTCCGAGAGTATGGATAGTCTCGTTGTGAGGATCGACGGGGTGGGATAAGAGTTGTTTATATATATGGTGAAAATTGTATATTTTGTGAGTTTTAAACTATATATATGGTATAACATTGTGGGATTGAAATCCCTATGTACTCACCAGGTTTCCCAACCTGACCCACTCAGTTTATTTATATCACAGGTGTTGATATGAAGTCACATTACACTGAGAGATTAAGGAGATATAAATCACGAGTGATAATGAATGTAAGTTCTGTTTATGCTTATGTTTCTGTATTGACGATGACATCCCAAATGTTTTAAAATGAATAAAAATACTTTTCTTCGAAAGTGCTTTGATAACGTATTTATCATGTTTTACTGGGAACAAATTCCGCAACATTTTTATTAAAAGAGGTACTCTGATTTTTATAAAGCATAAACAAAATCGGTCTTTTCTGGCCGTGAAAATGGGGATGTCACAGTTGGTATCAGAGCATTAGTTTAAGCGAACTAGAATTTGTAGGATTTCTAGACTTAAACTTAGAATGTTAAGCGATGATTGTGAGATGTAGCACTAGCTTATTTTAGGAATTATGCCTAAAATGCTTTTATGTGCTAAATGCTTTGTGCCTGATATGCTGTTATTTGTTCGGATCTATGGTCTGTTGCCGACCGGATCTGGAAACCTTATGTGTTTAGGATTCTAAACGTACGATTATGATATTAGAACTAGCATATAAACGTTTCGGAGAGATAAGGATGATTTAAACGTTAATCCTAAATAAAGATCTAGATTCACCTTATTCGGTGTATAGATCAAGATGGCAAGGACCCGTAGCGGAAACGTGAATGCAAATGGGAATCGAGATCAGTCCCCAGTGATTGAGCAAATACCTGTTGTAGTAGCCGCTCCTGAGCCAATCACAATGGCCGAAGTTCAAGCGTTGATCCAGATGATGTTGGATCGTCAAATGGAGGAAACAAGGCGTTTACTTCAACAAACTCGAGAGGAACTTACGATGCCTATCGAACAGCCCGAACTGAATGATGGACAGTTAGAGGAAGGGAACTACAGTGGGACCGTTGGTCAAGCCGATGCACCGGTGATTAGAAGGATTAATCAAGATGACGGAGTCGAGAGGAATGGACGCAAGTACAAAGATTTTCTGACTTGCAAGCCATCGAATTTCACTGGAAAGGAAGATCCGATCGGAGTTATGGATTGGATCTCGGAGATGGAGTTGGCCTTCATGACGTGTGGTTGCAGAGGCAAATTACAGACCACGTTTGTAGTACGACAGTTCTGAGGAGGTGTTGTTCGTTGGTGGAACACCCTGGGGAAGACTTTAAGCCCCAATGAGCCCCTGCAACTGACATGGGCAGAGTTTTTGGTGCAATTCAAACGTAAGTACTGTTCAGCCCAAAACCTGCTCGAGCTGGAGAACCAATTCCTAAACTTGAAGAAAGGAAGCATGACCATCGATGAATAAACCAGCAACTTCACGGAAAAGATGGAGTTTGCTTTGCGCCTTGTCCCGGACGAGCTGACAAAAATTGACAAGTACGCAAAGGGACTTCCATGGGAGTATGTGGTGCCAGTACGTCAGGCACCTACTCTGGAGGCAGCTATCTGGGCTGCCAAGTCTGTTGAAGATATGATCAAGGGAAGAGCCGCCAGCAAGATGGAGGTTGGCGAGAAGAGAAAGTTTGAAGGATCCTCAAGGTCCGACGAGAAGAGAAAATTCTTGAAGTCTGGTTCAAAGAAGTTCGAAGATGGAACGCAATGGTGTGACAAGTGCAAAAAGAAGCACATTGGGAAATGCTCTAAAGAGATGACCTGCTTTAAATGCAGGAAGACTGGTCATTACACCATTGAATGCACAACCAAGAGAGAAGTCTGCTTTAAGTGTGGTGAAGAGGGACACTTCAAGCAAGACTGCCCAAGGAAAGAAGAAGCTACAAAGCCGAATATGCCGCCAAAACCAAAGGCAAGAGCATTTCAGATGATCCTTGACGAAGCAGATGACAACGCGAGGAATCAAGGATGAGGACTTCATATCCGAAGATCGAGTTATGAAGTAGCCATAATATCGTATGATGTGGCCTATTAGAGGCATAGTCTAGGGTGAACTTGAACACCTATGTAATCGTTTCAAGGAATAATATAAAAACCTTCGTTTTGCTATCCAATGTGTTAAGCTGTCCTGTGATTTTATTTTATGGTGACTTGGGAAAACTGCGAGACAATACTTGGGACGAGTATGAGTAGGTGTGAATGGTAGTAGAGGCCTATACTACCGGAAGCACAGGACTCGCACTTAGATCAGGGAAGGTCACAAGGTTACCAAGAAACTAGTAATTGGTATCGTTTTATTCAAGAATATCGTTACCATCGTTTCAGTAATGACTAAGAAGGTGATTGTTATACCAACCCTAGCGGTCATATCAAATTGAGTTCGACTACGATAAGTATGATAAATAGTTCAGAGAATCAAGTCCGATGTAGCAACTGACTTAAGCTAAAAGCTTGAAGAGAAAAACAATCAAAGTGATAAGTAGAGGTATCGCGATAGTTGCTTGTAGCTAGAAATGCTACCTTTTAAGATGAGATTGGAACATGAACAAAAGTATAGTCTGTTCTGGAAGACTCTAAGAGACCTGAGTCTAAGCATGGGAACATACGATGATAAGTCATTAGAATATGACACATCGGTCCATTTTAGTAATAAAATAACCTATCTTAAGCTAGTTAAGAAGAAGAAGCAGTCTCCAGTAAGGATCGAGATTGTGACTTGAAGGTCATAATTTGGAGTCTAACGTGAGATAGGGAACAAGTGCAAGATCGAGCACCGCCTGCAATCAGGAAGTCTTAGAGTTAGATATTCGTTCGAAGAAACATCAAAGTTACAGTTATTACTTAGGATGAAGAGATAACGTATGGAGTCATCATGTGAGCCTATTTCGTTGATGATTCCGGGACGTAATCATCCTAAGGGGGAGATAATTGTAACGCCTATAGATCCGGCTAGTCAATTTAGAGATAATAGGGGTCGAAAACATCTTTTCAAAAGATTATTTAGAATAAATAATCTTAACGAAGTTTTATAATATGTCTCAAGGTTTCCGTACATATAAAGAACGCCGAAATCCGAGTTATAACGAAGAAGTTATGGCCCGTCGAAGTTTTACGGCAAAACCGGCACGGCACCGGGAGACGTAAATAGTGAATTTTTGATAAAGGACTTTTTAGCCTTATCGATCCAAATAAAATTTGTAGTATATGTTAAACCGAGACATTCAAAAAAAAGAACGCCCAAATCTGACTTCGTATGAGGAAGTTATGAATTTTCTAAGATTTGGCATAGCAGTGCACGGCCCGAAACTCGAATTTTAGTTCGAAGGAAAATTATTTTTAAGAAGCGAAGCGCTGTCTGAGTTCGGAATCACCACCTTTTCAAGTGAGTGCATAGTCCCTTTCATGAACATGATTTTAATACAAGTATCGATTGAAGTATTAAATATATGTTTATGTGCGAATTATTTGATGTTGCCTGAAATACTTGTTAAAGAGCATACCTGATTATATATGTTGATTTAGGATAAAGAGTAAACCTAAATTAATTATGAGGAATATTAGGTAGTGTTTTCTTACGAGTACGAGTGAATTATACTCAGAGAA
Source organism: Lactuca virosa (assembly GCF_052849685.1). Taxonomy (NCBI): domain Eukaryota; kingdom Viridiplantae; phylum Streptophyta; class Magnoliopsida; order Asterales; family Asteraceae; genus Lactuca; species Lactuca virosa. The sequence continues at coordinate 22,901,648 of NC_136433.1, forward strand.
TAAAACCTTAGTACATGTCATTGATCCGGGAGCATGGATTAGACATAGTCATTGTCCCTAGTCCGAGAGTATGGATTAGAAATAATCATTCATCATTAATTCGAGAGTATGGATTAGTCCTTCGTCCCTAGTCCGAGAGTATGGATTAGGTAAAGTCGTTCATTTCTGATCCGGGAGTATGGATTAGGTAAAACGTCTAATCTTAGGTCCGAGAGTATGGATAGTCTCGTTGTGAGGATCGACGGGGTGGGATAAGAGTTTTTTATATATATGGTGAAATTGTATATTTTGTGAGTTTTAAACTATATATATGGTATAACATTGTGGGATTGAAATCCCTATGTACTCACCAGGTTTCCCAACCTGACCCACTCAGTTTATTTATATCACAGGTGTTGATATGAAGTCACATTACACTGAGAGATTAAGGAGATATAAATCACGAGTGATAATGAATGTAAGTTCTGTTTATGCTTATGTTTCTGTATTGACGATGACATCCCAAATGTTTTAAAATGAATGAAAATACTTTTCTTCGGAAGTGCTTTGATAACGTATTTATCACGTTTTACTGGGAACAAATTCCGCAACATTTTTATTAAAAGAGGTACTCTGATTTTTATAAAGCATAAACAAAATCGGTCTTTTCTTGCCGTGAAAATGGGGATGTCACATTCCATCTGTGAGGTGCTTGCTTTAATCCAAAGATAGATTTCTCAAGCTTAGACACTCTATTAGGGTACTCTGTACTGACAAAACCCTCTGGCTGACTCATGTAAACATCCTCAGCCAACTTTCCATTAAGGAAAGCGGTTTTGACATCCATTTGCCATATTTCACAATCATGAAATGCAGCAATGGCTAACATAACCCTTATATACTTAATCTTCTCTACTGGTGAAAAGGTCTCATCATAATCAACTCCCGGAGTTTGAGAAAAGTCCTTTGCAACCAGTCGTGCCTTATAAGTGTGTACATTACCATCCATGTCAATCTTCTTCTTGAAGATCCATTTGCACCCGACTGTCTTACAACCTGGTACATTGTAAACCAAGTTCCAGACTTGATTGTGATACATGGATTGTATCTCGCTGTCCATAGCCTCTTTTCATTTAGCAGCCTCAGGGCCTGTTATGGCTTCCGTGTAGCTGTTAGGTTCATCCAGACTTACCAGTGTGCTATCACTGATAAGTGTATCAACTTCCGCAATAATATGGAAACCATAGTAATGCTCAGGTGCATTCCTAACTCTCGTGGAACGCCTCAGAGGTACAGACTCTTCTGTCGGATCAACAAGAGTTTCCTCCTCATGTTGATTGCTAGGGTTTGAGTTTCCTTCACCACTTGACTCTTGAATTTCTTCAAGGTCACTTTGCCTCCCACTGTTTCCTTGGCTCATGAATTCTCTCTCGCGAAAGACTCCTCTCCGTGCTACAAAGACCACATTATCACTGCGTCTGTAGAAGAGGTAACCAAAGGATCTATGTGGGTAACCGATGAAAATACACCTCTCACTTCGAGGTTCGAGCTTATCGTGAGTCTCGCGCCTCACGAAAGCGTCGCAACCCCAAATCCTGATGTGGCCCAGATTGGGAATTTTTCCGGTCCACATCTCATGAGGTGTTTTGGCAACCTTCTTTGTAGGGACTAAATTAAGGATATAGGCGGCAGTCTCTAAGGCATACCCCCAAAATGAGATTGGTAGCAAAGCTCGAATCATCATGGAACGAACCATATCCAACAGGGTTCGATTACGCCTCGCAACCACACCATTAAGCTGTGGTGTCCTGGGAGGTGTCAATTGTGAGATAATCCCACATTCCTTAAGATAGTCAAGGAACTTTGTACTAAGATACTCACCACCTCGATCGGATCGAAGCATCTTACTGTTCCTGCCCAACTGATTCTCCACTTCCTGTTTAAACTCATTGAAATTTTCAAAGGTTTTTGACTTATGCTTGATTAAGTAGATATATCCATATCTACTAAAATCATCAGTAAAAGTTACATAGAAGCGGTTAGCATCTCTTGTGGCGGTTCTGAATGGTCCACACACATCAGTATGTATGAGATCCAACAAACCCTCACCCCTAGCACAAGAACCAGTGAAGGGTAACTTTATCATTTTCCCAAGCAAATAAGATTCACAACTATCATCCGACTTTAGGTCAAATGACTCCAAGACTCCATCCTTTTGGAGTTGGCCTATGCGTTTCTTGCTTACATGTCCAAGACGACAATGCCATAATGATGCTTTATCCAAGCTAGTAGAAGAATCGATACACAATACATTATTTCCTAGGTTATCTACAACCGACACAGTTTCATACACATCATCACAAGGTAATGCTTTAAAATAAATAACATTATTAAAGAAAGCATTAATACCACCACATTCATTATCAAAAGAAAAGGTAAAACCTTGTTTGTACAAACCATGAAAGGAAATAATATTATTCGCCATTTCAGACGAGTAACAACACCTATTCAAATCTAACACTAACCCACTACTTAGCAACAAAGAATAAACTCTAATCTTGGTGACAGGTGAAACTTTCCTATTCCCCATGATCAAGTTTATCTCCCATGCTCCACATTCTCACTTCTTCTTAGTCCCTGCAAATCAGTACATATTTGAATACCACAACCTGTATCAAGGACCCAAGAATTAGAATGGGGTGATTTATTAGATAATATAGTGTAAATACCTGCATGGTTGGGTTTTACTTTCCCATCGTTAACATCTTGTAGGTACTTCGGGCAGTTTCGCTTCCAGTGCGACTTTTTGTGGAAATAGAAGCATTCAGCCTCTTTAGCGTTGGCAGAAGGAGTGACGAAACCTTTCTCTGTTCCACTTGAAGAGGAGCCATCAAGGGACTTTCCTTTGGTACCCTTCGAAGGGCTCTTCCTTGTCCTTCCATTGCCTTGCCCGATTGCCAAGACAGGGGTCGCAGTAGGAGTTGGAGTAGTAACAACCGACTTACCTTTAAGACCACTTTCCGCGGTTTTCAAAAGTCATTGATGTTTGCTGAATGTAACTTCCTCCTTGTTCAAGTGGTATGTCATACGGAATTGATCATAACACGAAGGTAAGGAGTGCAAAATGATGTCAACTGCCAACTCCTCAGGGAAATTCACATTTAGCTTCAGCAAACGGTCCACATACCTTTGCATTTTCTGCATGTGGCCCGTGATGGGTTCACCATCCTTCATTCGGGTTGTTATCATGGAGGAGATTATTTCATACCGCTCTTGACGAGCACTCTGATGGTAGCGGTCCATCAAGTCCTCGTGCATCTCAAAAGGGTAGTAGTCCTCATAGGGCTTTTGGAGCTCTTCTGTCATGGTGTCCATCATGATACATGCCACTTTAGTAGCATCTTTCTCATCTACCTGATATTCAACGATCTCCTCAGGAGTAGCAGACGACTCTAGTTCCTTAAGCTCCTTGTCTAGAACATATTCCTTGTCCTCATACCGAGTGACCATCCTGATGTTTCTGATCCAATCCATAAAGTTGGATCCATCAAAGATGACTCTCCCACAAAGGTTCATGAGAGAGAAGGAGCCGGTAGGGTTCGAGCCAGAAGCAGGATTTTTTGAAGACATCTAAAAGAGAAGAAAGACAAGTTTAGATTAGATATAAAGATAGTCCTTAATAAAACACCCAAATGTAATATTAATGCTAGGACCCAACACAATATTTTATAACTTAGAAGAGAGATGCCGTAATCCAAGCTATAAAATATTTGAAGGTAGTTGAATGACGATTCACAAATTTCCACCATGAAAAACGAAATAAATTATTAGGTTTTTAATTGGTTTTGAAACTCCTATATTCTTTGAGATTCATTGAACTTTTCAATGGCATGTTTCAATCTCGAGTGTGTCCTTCAGGTTTTGTGACTGGGATGCCGAGGATCACAAAACAAGGTGTGAAGTAACCATGCAAATTACTTGGTACCCTTAATGTTTATCACTCAATCGATGTGCCGGTTAACCACATGTGCCCCACCGACCTATGATAAACCTTAAGCCACCCTTTGCCTACCTTGTTAATGAAGGGTTTTGAGCATTCTAACACTCCTAAGGTGTATATGCAACCCCATAAACCTTGGATTTATGTTTTACTAAGATACATGCAAAAACTTTTTCCAAGGTTCTTAACCTATCTAGCATACAATGGGGAACTTTTAAACATAAATGCTAGAAGAAGAACATACCTTTTTGTTGTTTGGGTTCCTTGAGAACCTTGTGAGCCTAGCACCTCAAGTGTGATGCCTCAAATGTCTCACACAACACCACAACACTTGGAATAACATTGAGAGAAGTTCACTAACACCTCAAAATCGGCTAGCCCTCTTTCTTGCTTGTACAAGTCCGATTTTTGCTAGTCTAGGGGTCTTTATATAGTTATGGCACAAGTAGGGTTACACCATGTAAACCCTAATTACCATGGCTTTCCATATTCCATGATCCATGGGTTTGTAACCTCCATGGATTATCCATGGTGCACCTTATGGGTTTTAACCCAATCCATACAAACCATTGATCATTAGCCCACTATACAAGAATAGATGATTTACACAATCAACCCCATATATTTAATTAGTCTCTTTTTGATCACTTGATTAATTCCAAATTAATTCTTTGATCAATACTAATTAAATAATATTATTAATATATTAGAACTTATAATATATTAATAATCCTTAAGTGTCCTTTCTCTCATTTAGCCTATCCAAATGTAGCAATGCCATGCAACCAAATGGACCATGCTAATCGGGTCAAGTACATTCCAGGAATAGTTATGAACTTAGACACCTAATCCAACAGTCTCCCACTTGGATAAGTCTAATAACTATAACTGCAAGAATGACTTCATGAACCGATCAGCAATCGTAGCTCTTTCAAGGTCTCACGGAACTGAGATGATGATGATACACCATTTAATATAAGTTATCATATAATCCTCTGTTCTAGATATCAGTCGGACAAATACATGGAACAATGTCTTACTTATTGTCCAGCAGTTTGTTTCCCAATTTCCGATTTGTTTGACATAGAACTTAATTGAACACATCAACTTAGTTCTGACCGGGCCCGGTACATGGGTCAACACAAAATCATCGAGGGGCCCAGATATCGCTTCTAATCCAAGAAGGAACAAATAAACTTCGACTCATATGCATGTTCTACTACTTGTTGAATCATACACAAAGGCACGTTTTATAACATCGAGTTACCAATGCGTTTTCGAACAATCAATGTATAACCAACTCATAGGCAACAACTCATATCTCTAGGTTTGAATACTTATATGATATTACCGTCTCACGATCACTCGAGATAAATTCCATGAAGTGACACAAGTGAGTGTGGCTTGAATCCAATACTCAGAACTTATGAGCACCCATGAGTGTTATAGCAACACTTTTCTATGTCCAACATCTTAGACATCTACAAGCCAACTCATGACAGCCTTGATTCATATCTACTTCCAACATATGACCGACTGTGGAGAATTTGAATAATATGATATACCATAACATAATTATTCTGGAAGTCAAAACATGCAAATTGAAATGATAGTAAACGATTGACATAAGATAGAAACACTTTACTTATAAATAAACAACAACTTTTATCTATCATCAAATGTCAATTACACTTTACAAATTTCAAAGCTATCTAATTACTAAAACTAATATCATCCTTCAGCCCTATGCGCCTCACATTTTGGAGATGCTTAACCCTACTCAGTCCCTTCGTGAGGGGGTCTGTTGGGTTCTCATCCGATGATACCCTCTTTGACACGAGGAGTCCTTCTTCTATTCGATGTCTGATGAAATGGTATTTTCTGTCGATGTGTTTGGATCTACTGTGATCCCTTGGTTCCTTGGCTAAGGCAACTTCACTTTCACTATCACATAAAATCTCTGCAGGTTCCTTTACAGCTGGTATAACTCCAAGGTCTCCAATGAAGTTCTTTAGCCATATAGCCTCCTTTGCTGCCTCGCTTGCAACTATATACTCTTATTCGCAAGTTGAATCAACTACTGTCTCCTGCTTGGAACTTTTCCAAGAAATTGCTCCTCCGTTTAGGGTAAAGACCCAGCCTGACTGAGAGCGGAAATTATCCCTATCAGTCTGGAAGCTAGCATCACTATACCCTAATACTCTCAAGTCATCACTCCCACTGAGGGTAAGGACCCAGTCCTTAGTCCTCCGCAAGTACTTGAGAATGTTCTTTACTGTAGTCCAGTGAGCCTTGCCAGGGTTCCCCTGATATCTGCTGACCATGCTCAACGCAAAGGCCACATCAGGATGATTACAAGTCATAGCATACATGATCGAGCCTACAGCGGAAGCATATGGTACTCGACTCATCTCTGCCATCTCAGCCTCTGTATTCGGGCTCTGAGTCTTACTAAATCTAGCGTTACTCTGGATCGGTAATTCTCCTTTCTTGGAATTCTGCATGCTGAACCTATTCAGCACCTTATCCAAGTAGGTACTCTGACTAAGTCCAATTAGTCTTTTACTCCTGTCTCTCAAAATCCTTATCCCTAGGATATAGGCAGCTTCACCAAGGTCCTTCATAGCGAAACACTTCCCAAGCCAATACTTCACTTCTTGTAGAGTTAGGATGTCATTTCTTATGAGTAGTATGTCATCCACATACAGTACAAAAAAGCTAACTATACTCCCACTAGCATTGACATATACACAAGATTCATCTTCACTTCTCGAAAAGCCAAAGTTTTTGACTTTCTCATTGAAGCAAAGATTCAATATGCGAGGTGCTTGCTTTAATCCATATATGGATTTCTCAAGCTTACACACTCTATTGGGGTACTATGTACTGACAAAATCCTCTGGCTGACTCATGTAAACATCCTCAACCAACTTTCCATTAAGGAAAGCGGTTTTGACATCCATTTGCCATATTTCATAATCATGAAATACAGCAATGGCTAACATAACCCTAATAGACTTAATATTCGCTACTGGTGAAAAGGTCTCATCATAATCAACTCCTGAAATTTGAGAAAAGCCCTTTGCAACCAGTCACGCCTTATAAGTGTGTACATTACCATGCATGTCGATCTTCTTCTTGAAGATCCATTTGCACCCGACTGTCTTACGACCTGGTACATTGTCAACCAAGTTCCAAACTTGATTGTCATACATGGATTGTATCTCGCTTTCCATAGCCTCTTTCCATTTAGCAGCCTCAGGGCCTGCCATGGCTTCCGTGTAGATGTTAGGTTCATCTAGACTTATCAGTGTGTTATCACTGATAAGTGTATCACCTTCCACAGTAATATGGAAACCATAGTAATGCTCAGGTGCATACCTAACTCTTGTGTTGACCGCCTCAGAGGTACAGACTCTTCTGTCGGATCAACAGGAGTTTCCTCCTCATGTTGATTGCTAGGGTTTAAGGTTCCTTCACCACTTGACTCTTGAATTTCTTCAAGGTCAATTTGCCTCCCACTGTTTCCTTGGCTCATGAATTCTCTCTCGCGAAAGACTCCTCTCCTTGCTACAAAGACCACATTATCACTAGGTCTGTAGAAGAGGTAACCAAAGGATCTATGTGGATAGCCGATGAAAATACACCTCTCACTTCGAGGTTCGAGCTTATCGTGAGTCTCGCGCCTCACGAAAGCCTCGCAACCATGGGTGGAGCCAGAATTTCTTAATAAAGGGGGCTTACATCATAATTATTTAATAATTTTGTCTATAACATTTATCTCTTCTTCTATTTATACTTGTTAACATATATATATATATATATATATATATATATATATATATATATATATATATATATATATGGAGTTGCTAATATTTTATGTATAAAATAATATTCTAAAAATACAAAAACCTATTTTTATATGTTTACTATAACCAGGAACAATTATATATATATATATATATATATATATATATATATATATATATATATATATATATATATATATATATATATATATATATATATTGTCAAAATTCATCTCATTAGAGGATCACGTTATTACTTACACCTACAAATTAACTTTCACCAAAAATGATCACACCACTATACAGAAAAAGTTTGCAAGAGTTTACAAATTTTAAATTACTATAATGATGATTACTTTTTAAATTGTAGTGATAAAAGTTGTATCCATACATATACATACATATAAGTGAAGTTATACAAATAGTCTAAATTCTAAACATCCACAATTCTAATATTAACTAAAGTTTAATTAATTAATTAATATATATATATATATATATATATATATATATATATATATATATATATATATATATATGAAAGTGTAATTAATGTCATAGTAGGATTTGCAAATATTAAATTTCAAACCTTTTAATTAATACATCCTACCTAATAAATGAAGGTTTTCTGTCACGTGTCACATTCTCATTCAATACGACACATGACATTTTTATAATTTTTTCAATTAAATTAAATTCCACTTGGCAAATTGTGGATTTTTTGGTTTTTTAATAATAAAAACTATCAAATACTTTACTGAATCTTATACAAAAATAAACGAAACGTGAATATCTCCTCTGGTATTTTGTCAATGAATACATTAAATCCAAATATATCTTCCTAAATTACATACACAATTTTCGGAAATCACCACTCAAATCGACGCTTATTTGCAGTTATCAAATTTCAATTCATTCATAGCTATTTTTCATATCCTTTCCAAATTCAATTTATTTTATAACAAAAAAAACCCGTGTATTGCACGGGTCTCACACCTAGTTAATAACTATATGAAAGTATAAACCGTGTATAAAGGGTAAGATGTGAAATTAATACAAAGTTTCTATAATGGTATACAATAGAAGGATATAGATCCGGTAAGAAATTTTTTTTGGTAGGAATGTAAAAAGTTTTTTTCTACATACTTTTCTGACGAACACTAAAATGAATAAAAAATAACATGATTCGCCAAAAAAAATCTCAAAAAAACATACCGATGATTCATTTATACAATTATTTCGTTATTATTCACTAAAATTATCATAAAAATGAATTTTTTCTTAATTTACTTAAAAATGAATCATGAAGATGTTTTTTTGGGAATTTTTTCTTATGAATCATCTTACCTTTGAATCATCTAATGATTCATTTTGTATGTTCGCTAAAAAAATATGTAGAAAAAAAACTTCTTACCTTCCTACCAAAAATTTCCTTCTTATTTGATCTTGACTCAATAAAAATGGAGTTAAAGGGTATAATATAAAGTATGTTTATAAGTTGAAGGACTTAAAATAATAATTGTCAAATACTACCTCCGTCCCAATTTGATAGTCCACTTTTGACTTTTAAAGTCTTTTTTCTTCAATTTTGACCTTAAATATTTTTGTTTTAGATAGATAATCCTTTATGCAAAATATATGAATGGATTGTATTTTAAATGTTTTTTCATTGTTAAAAGTTTTATCAAGTAATATATAACACAAATAAAAATATTTATGGTCAAAGTTGAAGAAAAAAGACTTCAAAAGTCAAAAGTAGACTATCAATTTGGGACGGAGGGAGTAGTAATTATCAAATAAAGGCTTTGTGTTAGTATACCATAATAACACCATTAAAAAGGTTAGAGGGGGCAAAGCACCTACTTGCCCCTGTACTAGCTCCGCCATTGCTCGCAACCCCAAATCTTGATGTGGTCCAGATTGGGAACTTTTACGGTCTATGTCTCATGAGGTGTTTTGGCAACCTTCTTTGTAGGGACTATATTAAGGATATGGGCGGCAGTATCTAAGGCATACCCCCAAAATGAGATTGGTAGCGAAGCTCGACTCATCATGGAACGAACCATATCCAACAGGGTTCGATTGCGCCTCTCAGCCACACCATTAAGCTGTGGTGCCCTGGGAGGTGTCAATTGTGAGATAATCCCACATTCCTTAAGATAGTCAAGGAACTTTGTACTAAGATACTCACCACCTCGATCGGATCGAAGCATCTTACTGTTCCTGCCCAACTGATTCTCCACTTCCTGTTTAAACTCATTGAAATTTTCAAAGGTTTTTGACTTATGCTTGATTAAGTATATATATCCATATCTACTAAAATCATCAGTAAAAGTTACATAGAAGCGGTTAGCATCTCTTGTGGCGGTTCTGAATGGTCCACACACATCAGTATGTATGAGATCCAACAAACCCTCACCCCTAGCACAAGAACCAGTGAAGGGTGACTTTGTCATTTTCCCAAGCAAATAAGATTCACAACTATCATCCGACTTTAGGTCAAATTGTAGCACCTGGTTCCTAGTATGTATGATTTATCTGAGTATTTTACATTTTTAGCCTTGGACTCGCCAAGTCGTAGGCTAGACTCGCCGAGTAGGGACGGGATTTTGAGCACGTTTAAGTTGGCGACTCGGCGAGTCCATATTATGGACTCGGCGAGTCCATCAGTCTGGAAGAAACCCTAATTTCAGCGGTTTGCACCCTATTTAAACCCCCTTATGTGCCCCAAGTTAGCCTCCTTCACCCTCAGAGCATCATATACCGAACCCTAACCCTTTCCTTGTGATTTGAAGTGTTCTTGTGCTTGTTCCTTGAAGATTGAAGAAGAGAAGGAAGGAAAGACCAAAAGAGAAGGTGAAGAGCAAGGATCTAGGACCTAATTCAGAGTTCTTTGAGGTACAATTCGGATCTATTCTGTTTTTATGCTCAAATCCCCATTAGAACACCATAAAGCTATCTTTGGACCATTTCCAAGCTTGTTAGTAGTATATGGATCATATTGGGTTGAATAGCTGCTAGATCTGGCTATGTTCGAGTTCCAGAAGCCTAGATCTAATACCTTTATGGGGCCATATTGCATTAAAGTCCTAGATCTACCCCTTCTAGTGTGTTTTGAGCCCTAGAATCCCCATTGATGATTATATACACGTAAAGTTGGAAACTTTACGTGTTAATCGAGCCCTAGGAACCCAGATCTATGAATGGAATGCACTGGATTCAAGCAGAATCAAGTGTAGAGAGATTGCATGTATACGACTCGGCGAGTTGTTCTTCGGACTCGGCGAGTCTAGTCGTGAGTCCCTGATTTTTCTCCTTTTTGAGTATGCGAGTAGAGCAGTGAGCCATAGGTGGACTCAGTGAGTCGGAAACCGGACTCATTAATGGAGGGACTCGGCGAGTCAATGCCCTAACTCGGCGGGCCCAAGGCAATCTTCATGGAACTCGACGAGTTGTTCATCAACTCGGCGAGTCAAGGACAGGACGTGTTCATCGGATGAAGCTTAACTCGACGAGTTGTTCATACAACTCGGTGACTTGGATGAAGGACCATTGAGTATTCAGTTAGGAAGTGAAATCGTCGAGTCAATGCCTAACTCGACGAGTAGAGACGGGAGTAAGTGCAATCGACTAGATATGGACTCGACGAGTTGGCAAGCCAACTCGGCTAGTCGGGTCAACTGGAAGTTGACTTTGACTCTGAATTGACTTGGTTGGGGGTAAAATGGTCATTTTATCCTAAGTATAGAGATCAGTTTCTAACTGAGTGTTTGTGGGGTTTATAGCCGGAGGATTTCCGGAGCAGCAGCGGACGGAGGTTTCCTGCACAGATTATCAGCAGCTACTTGTACGAGGTGAGTTACCTTCCAGTAGGGGTGGGTCTAAGGCCACAATGCCGGCCCACCAATGAGGAGTATTTAAAAGATGATTGTCTTTGTGATAATTATCTTGGTCTGGTATGTGTTTGGTTATGAGTTATATCTGTATGATATGTTACGTGCATGATAGGGATAGTTTCCCTGATAGTGGTCATTAGGACCAAGGGGTAGGTCAGTACCCGGATATGCCTGACTGTATGCTTATATCTTGTTATTGTATGCTAGTGTTTAGGGGTGGAATAGTCCCCAGTTACCGGTTGAAAGATACCGATGACGATTACCGGTTGAAAGATACCGATGATGATTACCGGTTGAAAGATACCGATGGTATTGTATGGTATGTGGTATGATGGGGGAACTCACTAAGCTTCATGCTTACGGTTTCAGTTTTTGGTTTCAGGTACCTCTTCGTCTAAGGGGAAAGAGTCGGCGGCGTAGCATGGCATCACACACACATCTGATTTTCCGCACGCTGTTTTCTGGGATTGTACTCTGATATGATATTTGTTTATGTTGTGGGTTTCAAACATGATACTTGATTTTATGAGATGACGTGTTTATACAATATTTTCTAGTGAATGTTTTATGAGTTAATTAATTAAAAATGAAATTTTTGGACTTAAATTTTGGGACGTTACACAAATGACTCCAAGACTCCATCCTTTTGGAGTTGGCCTATGCGTTTCTTGCTTACATGTCCAAGACGACAATGCCATAATGATGCTTTATCCAAGCTAGTGGAAGAATCGATACACAATACATTATTTCCTAGGTTATCTACAACCGACACAGTTTCATACACATCATTACAAGGTAATGCTTTAAAATAAAGAAAATTATTAAAAAAATCATTAATACCACCACTTTCATTATCAAACGAAAAGGTAAAACCTTGTTTGTACAAACCATGAAAGGAAATAATATTTCTCGTCAATTCAGACGAGTAACAACACTTATTCAAATCTAACACTAATAAACTACTTAGCAACAAAGAATAAACTCCAATCTTGGTGACAAGTGAAGCTTTCCTATTCCCCATGATCAAGTTTATCTTCCCATGCTCCACATTCTCACTTCTTCTTAGTCCCTGCAAATCAGTACATACGTGAATACCACAACCTCTATCAAGGACCCAAGAATTAGAATGGGGTGAATTATTAGAAAATATAGTGTATACCTGCATGGTTGGGCTTCACTTTCCCATCCTTCACATCTTGCTGGTATTTTGGGCAGTTTCGCTTCTAGTGCGACTTTTCATGGCAATAGAAGCATTCAGCCTCTTTAGGGTTGGCAGAAGGAGTGACAAAACCTTTCTTGGTTCCACTTGAAGAGGAGACATCAAGGGGCTTTCCCTTGGTACCCTTCGAAGGGCTATTCCTCTTCTTTTCTTTGCCTTGCCCGATTGCCAAGACATGGGCCGTGGTAAGAGTAGGAGTAGTAACAACCAACTTACCTTTAAGACCACTTTCTGCGGTCTTCAAAAGTCCTTGAAGTTTTCTGAGTGTAACTTCCTCCTTGTTCAAGTGGTATGTCATACAGAATTGATCATAACACGAAGGGAAGGAGTGCAAAATGATGTCAACTGCCAACTCCTCAGGGAAGTTCACGTTTAGCTTCAGCAAACTGTCCACATACCTTTGCATTTTCTGCATGTGGCCTGTGATGGGTTCACCATCCTTCATTCGGGTTGTTATCATGGAGGAGATTATTTCATACCGCTCTTGACGAGCACTCTGATGGTAGCGGTCCATCAAGTCCTGGTGCATCTCAAAAGGGTAGTAGTCCTCATAGGACTTTTGGAGCTCTGTTGTCATGGTGTCCAACATGATACATGTCACTTTAGTAGCATCTCTCTCATGTACTTGTTATTCAGCGATCTCCTCAGGAGTAGCAGACGACTCTAATTCCTTAAGCTCCTTGTTTAGGACATATTCCTTGTCCTCATACCCCATCCTGATGTTTCTGATCCAATCCATAAAGTTGGATTCATCAAAGATGACTCTCCCACAAAGGTTCATGAGAGAGAAGGAGCCGGTAGGGTTCGAGCCAGAAGCAGGATTTTTTGAAGACATCTGAAAGAGAAGAAAGACAAGTTTAGATTAGATATAAAGATAGTCCTTAATAAAACACCCAAATGTAATATTAAGGCTAGGACCCAACACACTATTTTATAACTTAGAAGAGGGATGCCGTAATCCAAGCTATAAAATATTTGAAGGTAGGTGAATGACGATTCACAAATTTCCACCATGAAAAACGAAATAAATTATTAGGTTTTTAATTGGTTTTGAAACTCCTATATTCTTTGAGATTCATTGAACTTTTCAATGGCATGTTTCAATCTCGAGTGTGCCCTTCAGGTTTTGTGACTCGGATGCTGAGGATCAAAAAACAAGGTGTGAAGTAACCATACAAATTACTTAGTACTCTTAATGTTTATCACTCAATCAATGTGTCGGTTAACCACACACGCTCCACCGACCTATGATAAACCTTAATCCACCCTTTGCCTACCTTGTTAAGTCCCGGTTAGTGTGCCGGTTAACCACACACGCTCCATTAACGACTTAATCAAAGTCCAAAGTGTAATTTCATGGGTTAGCCCCTTATTCACATTTTCCTAAAGTAACTAAGATTGGGAATTTATAAAAATATTTAGTTACTTTACATTCATCATACTTATAATGAATATTTAGAGTCCTTGTCCTACCCGTTCGGCTAACGACCCTCCACCGGTCAAGGAAGCGGTGGGTGAGAGTAGACACCCATTAAGCTGTCATTTTATAGGCAGCAACTTTATACCCCCTTATAGACCGGCTTCGTGAATGAGGCCTACTAACGGTAAAACGACTTGTTCTTATACATATATAATTATTATTAAACTTATAATATTATAAAGTATAAGGGTTGAATTATGACTTTTAAAATTCTAGGGGTTAGAACTAAAGTTGTTAAAGTGATTTTACATGTTCCAAAACTTGAGGGCAAGTTTTGTAACTTTCAACACTTTTCATCTTTCATAACTTATGAGTTAAATGGTTTATTAAAATGAGAGACTTTTCATTTTATGTAACCTATGTGTTACTTTAATGGACTTTAAAAGAGTAACTTTTGGTAATCCATAACTTGAAGACAAATTATGGATTCCATTAAAACACATCATGATCAAGAATTAAACTAACAAGCAAGTTACAAATAATTCATATGATCTTCTAAACTCATAAGTTCATGAACATGCATATCAACAACTTCAAGAATCATAAATAAACCATATAAAACTTGAAATTTTGATAATAGCTATTGAAAATGGATTAGCATAACCATTACCCCATCTAAAACAAGGTTTATAGAACCAAAACAGTTTAGGGTAATGTTTCTAGTCCATTTCCAGCAGCAAAACTCGAAAATCTGCATTCTGGGGCTCCTACTCGTCGAGTTCACGAACCTACTCAACGAGTACGATGAATTAACCCATGGACTCGGTGAGTTCATGTTGCAGAATGCAGAAAACTGAGTTTTTTCAACAAGATTGCATCAAGTATCAAATAAACAAGCCAAGACTCTAATATCACTGAAGGGTTTTGAGCATTCGAACACTCCTAAGTTGTACATGCAACCCTAGAAACCTTGGATCTATGTTTTACTAAGATACATGCAAAATTGTTTTCCAAGGTTATTAACCTATCTAACATACCATGGGGAACTTTTAAACATAAATGCTAGAAGAAGAACATACCTTTTTGTTGTTTGGGTTCCTTGAGAACCTTGTGAGCCTAACACCTCAAGTATGATGCCTCAAATGTCTCACACAACACCACAACACTTGAAATAACCTCGAGAGAAGTTCACTAACACCTCAAAATCGGCTAGCCCTCTTTCTTGCTTGTACAAGTCCGATTTTTGCTAGTCTAGGGGTCTTTATATAGTTGTGGCACAAGTAGGGTTACACCATGTAAACCCTAATTGCCATGGCTTTCCATATTCCATGATCAATGGGTTTGTAACCTCCATGGAGCACCTTATGGATTCTAACCCAATCCATACAAACCATGGATCATTAGCCCAATATAAAAGAATAGATGATTTACACAATCAACCCCATATATTTAATTAGTCTCTTTTTGATCACTTAATTAATTCAAAATTAATTCTTTAATCAATACTAATTAAATAATATTATTAATATATTAGAACTTATAATATATTAATAATCCTTAAGTGTCCTTTCTCTCATTTAGTCTATCCAAATGTAGCAATGCCATGCAACCCAAATGGACCATGCTAATCGGTTCAAGTACATTCCAGGAATAGTTATGAACTTAGACACCTAATCCAACAATTAAGTCCAGGTTAGTGTGTCGGTTAACCACACATGCTCCACTAACGACTTACTTAAAGTGTAAAGTGTAATTTCATTGGTTAGCACCTTATTCACATTTTCCTAAAGTTACTAAGATTGGGAATTTATAAAACATTTAGTTACTTTACATTCATCATACTTTTAATGAGAATTTAATGTCCTTGTCCTACCCGTTCGGCTAACGGCCCTCCACCGGTCAAGGAAGCGGTGGGTGAGAGTGGACACCCATTAAGCTGTCATTTTATAGGCAACAACCTTATACCCCCCTTATAGACTGGCTTCGTGAATGAGGCCTACTAACGATAAAACGACTTGTTCTTATACATATATATTATTAACTTATAATATTATAAAGTATAAGGGTTGAATTTTAACTTTTAAAATTCTAGGGATTGGAACTAAAGTTTTTAAAGTGACTTTACATGTTCCAAAACTTGAGGGCAAGTTTTGTAACTTTCAAAACTTTTCATCTTTCATAACTTATGAGTTAATGGTTTATTAAAATGAGAGACTTTTCATTTTATGTAACATATGTGTTACTTTAATGGACTTTAAAAGAGTGACTTTTGGTAATCCATAACTTGAGGACAAATTATGGATTCCATTAAAACACATCAAGATCAAGAATTAAACTACCAAACAAGTGGCAAATAATTCCTATGATCTTCTAAACTCATAAGTTCATGAACATTCATATCAACAATTTCAAAAATCATAAGTAAACCATACAAAACTTGAAATTTTGATAATAGCTATTGAAAATGGATTAGCATAACCATTACTCCAACTAAAACAATTTTTATAAGACCAAAACAGTTTAGCGTAATGTTTCTAGTCCATTTCCAGCATAAATACTCGAAAAACTGCTCATTGGATGACAAACTCGTCGAGTTCATCAAGGAACTCGTCGAGTTCATCAAGGAACTCATCGAGTTCATGTAATAACACATGAACTCGACGAGTTTTTGGCCAGAACTTGTCGAGTTTTCTTGTCTGGGGCAGTTTTTGGCTTTTGATAAACAAGTTTGCATCAAGTATCAAGTAAACAAGCCTAGGCTCTGATACCAATGAAGGGTTTTGAGCATTCTAACACTCCTATGGTGTACATGCAACCCTAGAAACCTTGGATCTATGTTTTACTAAGATACATGCAAATTTGATTTTCCAAGGTTCATAACCTAACTAGCATAGCATGGGGAACTTTGAAACTTAATAAGCTAGTAGAGTTACATACCTTTTAGTAGTGGTTGATTGCTTGGAGTTTGAGAGCCTAGCACCAATAATGTGGATGCCTCAAATGGAAGTCACAAATCACCACAAACCTTGGAAACCTTTAGAGAGAGTATGAACACTTGTAGAAATCGACCACCTTTGCTCACACACAACTAGTGCCAACGACTCCTTTATATAGTGTGGTGGATTAGGGTTACATCCATGTAAACCCTAATACCTATGACCTTTCATTTCCATGAGATCCATGGGTTAAAGCTCCATGGACTTACCATGCAAGCCTAGCCCATTCTAAATAAGCATTAGCCCACACTATATAAATACAAGAGTCCATATTTAATTAGTCACACTTTTGATCACTAAATTAATTCTAACTTAATTTTAGATCAAGACTAATTAAATAATATGATTTCATATTAATATATTAGAACTTATAATATATTAATAAATCATAACTTATACTATTCTCAAAAGATTATCCATATAAATTGTTCGGGTGAAGTGTAACCCAAATGGACCATGTTGGGTCGGGTCAAGTACGTCTCAAATATAGTTATGGACTTAGACACCTTATCCAACAGTAATGCAGTGGGAGGTGTCGAGATCCCCATCCGAGATTAGGAGTTTCCTTGGCCTGGCAGGTTATTATCGGAGATTTATCAGGAATTTCTCCAAGATTGTTGTTCCTCTCACCAAGCTGACCGGGAAGGATGTTGTTTTTAGTTGGGGGGTTGAGCAGTAGACATTATTCGAGTCTCTCCGTCGGAGATTGTGTGAGGCTCCAGTGCTAGCCCTCCTAGAAGGGGTGGAGGACTTCGTGGTTTATTGTGATGCATCGATATCAGGATTGGGTGTTGTGTTGATGCAGATAGGGCATATAATCACATATACGTTAAGGCAGCTGAAGCCTCACAATACGAGTTATCCCACCCATGATTTAGAGCTAGGGGCGGTGGTATTCGCCCTTAAGATTTGGCACCATTATCTCTATGGTGTCCGCTGTACCATCTACACGGACCATAAGAGCCTGAGGTACCTTATGGATCAGCCCAACCTGAATATGAGGCAAAAATGGTTAAATGTAGTGAGGGACTATGATTGTGAGATTTTGTAACATCCAGGCAAGGCTAATATGGGTACCGATGCCTTGAGTCGTAGATCAGCGAGTGCCCCGATTCAGGATGTATGTATGAGGATGACAATGATGACTCCAGTCTTAGATGTCATCAGGGAGTCCCAAGTGTTGGCCATAAAGCCAAAAAACAGAAAGAGGGAATGGGTGATCAGGAAGGTTTCGGCATATGAGATAGATAGTAGGGGGTTTTGACTCTCCATGGGCGGGTATGGGTGCCATATACGGGTGGAGCTCGGCGGATTTTGATGGAGAAGGCCCATAATTCGAGGTTTTTTATCCACCCGAGGGCCACAAAGATGTATCTGGATCTAAAGCACAATTATTGGTGGCCCTGCATGAAGAGAGATGTGGCATGGTTTGTGTAGAGATGTTTGACTTGTCGCAAGGTCAAGGCAGACCACCAACGCCCTCATGGAAAGTTGTAGCCTCTGGAGGTTCCCCTTTGGAAATGGGAACAAATTTCTATGGATTTCATTACCAAGTTACCGAGGGATGCGAGGGGTCTGACACTATCTGGGTGATAGTGGATCGGTTGACAAAGAGTGCCCACTTCTTAGCTATAAGTGAGAGCTCTTCCGAGAAGAAGTTGGCAGAGATCTATGTTCGAGAGGTGGTGGCTCAACACGAGGTGCCGACATCTATTGTTTCTGACCATAATATACGCTTTACTTCCAGATTCTGGAAGAGATTTCACAAGGAGTTGGGTACCAAGCTACATTTTAGCATCGGGTATCATCCGCAGACGGACAGGCAGAGCGAGCAGGCTATTCAGACACTCGAGGATATGCTATGCGCTTGAGTTATTGATTTTGGTGGGAGTTAGGACTCCTACCTTCCCTTGGCTGAGTTTTCTTACAACAACAGCCACCACTCCAGCATTGGGATGCCTCCCTTTGAGCTTTTATATGGGAGGAGGTGTCGGACTCCTATCTGTTGGGGGGAGGTTAGACAGAGAGTTATGGGGAGCAATGAGATAATGCTCAAGACGATAGAGCATATCTAGAAGGTTAGATAGAGGTTGTTGACGGCCCAAAGTCGTCAGAAAAGTTACGCAGATCGACGACGTTCCGAGCTAGAATTTCAAGTCGGTGATTTTGTTCTCTTGAAGGTATCACCATGGAAGGGTGTGGTCCGATTCAGGAAGCGGGGGAAAGTTGGGTCCTAGATTCATTGTTCCTTTCAGGGTGGTTGCTCAAGTGGGAAAGGTAGCTTATCGGTTAGAGCTACCTGAAGAGCTGAGTCAGATTCATGACACCTTTAATGTATCCTAGCCGAGGAAGTGTGTAGTCGATGAGACGACCATGGTTCCTTTAGAGGACATTCAGGTTGATGATCTCCAGAATTATATTGAGAGGCCAGTGGTGATCTTGGATAGGAGAGTGAAGACCTTGAGGAACAAGGCAGTGAGCTTGGTCAGAGTCAGTGGAAACACCGTAGAGGATTGGAGTCGACTTGCGAATCGGAGTCCGAGATACGTGAGCAGTATCTAGAGCTGTTTCCGAAGGATGACTTCGAGGGTGAAGTCTGATTCTAGTGGGAGAGAATTGTAACATCCCAAAAAAGGTATAGCTTCTCTGACCTTAATCTTTTATTTGTATGTCAAGACTACTCATTGTTGTGAAAAAGGTGGCAATTGAGTACGCAGGGCGTACGCATGGGTACGCGCAGCGTACTCATGCACTTAGCATGGACGCGGAGGCCACCTAGTATGCCAGGCTAATAGGCTCATAAAGAAACCCTAATATCTTCTTGTGTCCCTATTTAAAGAACATGATGGCCTTATATCTAGCCACCATTATCAACCTCCAACCTCCTCCAAACCCTAATCTCATTTGCATAGCTTGTGTGAGTGCTTGTTGCTCATTAGAGTGTTCTTGTGAAGCTTTTGGTGGAGAAGGAATCTTGAAAGAAGGATAACTTGTGCTTCTAGCTCTTGGATTTGAGTTCTGCTTCAGCTGGTGCATCTTCCAGAGGTATCAAGTTCAAAACTTATTCATTGTTTGTTTTAGTTCTTGTTTTGGGTCCTTTATAGGGTTTTAGGCCCCAAGTTTGGAACTTTGTGAGTTTGGTGAACTCCAGAGATATTCTTTTGTCCTTTTAAGTGTAGTAGAGTGGTCTAGTCAATAAAAATGAGTGCTTGGACGTCTTTACCTCTTCATGCATGAGTTGTATGGTCTTTTGTGTTGAGAAAGATAGAGTTTTGAGATTTGGGTCTTTACTAGCCATGCAAAGGCTTAAAGTCATCAACTTTATGAAGAAATAAGTCTTATTTAGCTCAGATCCATGGTTGGAATGCTTGTCTTAATGGGTTAAGACCAAAAGAAGTGAGAAGATGGAGACCGAGGAGTACGTCGTGCATACTCCCAGCTACGCGCAACGTAGGGTGGGGAATCCTCGTCGCATGCTTAGCTAGTTGTACGCCCAATGTACGCGTTGGGTGTTGACTTTCGTTGACTTTAGGGTTTTAAGTCAAATTGTGGACTTTTAACCGAGGAGGGGTAAAATGGTCTTTTTACCTTTACTGGGATTGAGTTGAGAGGCATAGGCTAGCAATTTGAGCTTACTAATAGTTAGAGTTACTTGTGGCGCATTTTAGGAGGAGTCTAGACCGACAGTTCAGGTGCAAGATTTACTTGCTTTTCTACGAGAGGTGAGTCTTCTCACTATACTTACCTGTGTGGTGATGCCTATATTGACCGGAGGGTCTTATTTGTATCATTGACCAGAGGGTCTTAATTTCTTACACTACGATATGTGTTTTTATGCATTCTGTCTTTGTGTTTTATGATGATATATTATTTTGTGTATATATTGAGTTATGATCAGAGGGTCCATACCGAGACGTGAGACCGGAGGGTCTTCACCGAGACACATGATCGGTGTGTCCTTATTGTGATACAACTATGAGAGGCTAATTATTGTGTATGTGGTATTCAAGGAACTCACTAAGCTTCATGCTTACAGTGTTGATGTAAATGTGTTTCAGGTACATCTCAAGATCACGGGAAGGCGCCGACATCATTGTACACACTCGTCTGCTAATGAGGATACTTGTCGATTATGGGATATTCAGACTTGTTTTTATTATGTTATGTATTTGAAAATATTATGTGGCATGAGATGGTGTTAAAAACTATGTTTTGGGGAATCTTAAAAATGAAAATTTTGTTTGGAAATTTTGAGCATTACATTAACGCATTTAGGAGAAGGACGAGAGGGAGCTTTCGGGTCGGAGTTCTGCCTGTGAATTTTCCAATTTTCGCTAAGAAATTTTTGTAAGTTAATTTGCGCTTATTATGCTTCAAGTGTGTACACTTACAGTCGTTATTTATATATAAATAAGATTTAGCACTAATTCAAGTCATAAATACTGATTGATATACTTACGAGAATGATGTCTATGCTAGATTTAGTGAGGTGTTTAAAGTGGGATTTTCAAACAATATATTTTGTATACCAAACAAACCCTACCTCCGATATGATCTTACCTGGTTATTCCTTACTTGATAGATCTTGATGTAGACATGGAGATTATTGAGAAATCTAGACCATTGGTAATATAGTCACAAGATATAAGACTAAGACTTAGTGATATTTATACCTAGGTCTTTTTGAATGGACATTGAAAATTATGCGGCTCAAGATTATGAAGATGAAGACTATAATTTGTACTTGTTGAATGGTAGAATTCATCTTGTTGGTTTTGATTTTGATGCTTCTAAAATGATTTTCTTTACTTTAGTAGGCTAACAACACTTAATTATATTTTATGATTAATATCATGTCTGAATGAGGAGTCATATCCTGTTATGAGAAGCCCCGATACATCTACAATCAATCAAAGAACTTCTTTAAATACAATGTACATTAATAATTTTGTGGCTCAAGATTATGAAGATGAAGACCACGGTTTGTACTTTTTGTGTTGTAAAATTCATCTTGTTGGTTTTGATTTTGATGATTCTGAAATGATTTCCTTCAGTTCAGTAGGTTAATAACAATTAATTATCTTTTATGATTAATAGCATGTCTGGATGAGGAGTCATATCATGTCACGAGATATAACGATCATTTTTGGTCCATGTTACGTTGGGCGTAACATGGGGTATGTTGGGCGTACCCCCTTAAGTTGGTTGCAGGTGTTGGTGGTGTATGTTGGGCGTACCCATACGTACGTTGAACGTACGTAAGCATACCACAAACACTAACTTTTAGGGTTTAGCCCCTATTTAAATGTCATTATGGACCTTGAGGACACCCCTCATCAGCCTCATTCCATCTAAAGAATCCTCACGAAACCCTAGCCTTTCCTTGTGTGTTTTGAGCACTTTTGGTGTTTTTGTGCATTGTGAAGAAGTAGGAACTTGGTGATCAGACATTAGTTAAAGTAAATCTTGAAGATCTAGAATCTTCATCATCTTGGCAAGTCTCAGAAGGTATAAAGTTGCAACCTTATTGATTCATCTCTTAGATCTGGCTAGTTAGGAGTTCTTAGCATATTTTGGTCCCTTGAGTTGTTTCTTGTGAGTATAAGCTACTCTGAAAGCTTAGGATGGTAGATCCTAGTGTTTTTGAGGTCCCTTGTGCATAAAAATGGTAGCTTTATGGGTTTAACTCAAACATGCAAGGGTTTCATTTTATGAGGTTAGAGTGTAAAAAATTGGGGTTTGGGGCTTATTAAGCCATGTATAAGATTAAAGCTTCCGACTTTATGGATTAAGACCTTGTTTTAGAGTAGATATGAAGTTTGGACGAAAGGGTCTTGGATTAAGCCATCCATACGAGGATTGGCTCACAGACCAGTACGTCGGGGGTACTTGAATGTACGTTACGCGTATTGGGTTCGAACCCTGTAATCTGGTCAAGGGTGAGTACATGGGGTGCGCGAGTTGGGTATGCTTAGTGTAATTCCATCTGTGAGGTTAGAAGGTTGGGTCATGTTGGGCTTTGGGTGATTTTGGGCTGGGTCGATTAAGGGAAAGGGTAAAATGGCCTTTTACCCTAGGAGTCGAGCTTAATGAGTTAGGTTCCCAGTTATGGTTTATGACCTAATTATTAATTAGAGTATTATTAGATTTATTAGTGCGGGAGTTCTTTAGTTCAACAGCCCGAACATCTATTTGTTTATCAACGGATCGAGGTGAGTTTGCTCACTACGCTGTAGGATACTAGGGTTGTATGTGCCTATTGTCTTTATGGCTCTTGTTGTATACATGTATGTTGTTTGCTATATGTATGTGGGGTGAAATAGATCCCGATTGAAAAATATTGATTGAGATGAAATAGACTCGAGGGTGAAATAGACCCGGTACAACCTTGAGTTCTCATGTGAGTTGAAATAGACTCGGGGGTGAAATAGACCCGGGGGTGAAACAGACTCGGTACAACAACTAACATTTATGTATGGTATGTGGTATTTTGGGGAACTCACTAAGCTTTGTGCTTACGGTTTTCAATTTATGTGTAACGCCCCGATTCTCAGGTATCGATGTTATAAGAATTTTCTTGTTTGCAAGGTCTACTCGAAGAGTTGGTTGCCCTACTCGTCGAGTAGCAGCGGATTGGTCCGCGTGTTTAAGTGACCTACTCGCCGAGTCCAAGAAGGGACTCGACGAGTGGGAGCTGGCAGATGAAACCCTAAATTCCAGGGATTTGCACCCTATTTAAGGAACACTTATTCCCCTTAGCCTCTCTTACTACCTCCTTTGAGTTCAGAAACCCTAATTCATGGTTGATCTCTATATTTGTGTGCTTCTTAGCTTGGAAGAGGGATCTTTGGAGTAAAAAGCTTGGAGTTCAAGAAGATTGAAGCAAGGAGCTGTTGTAGATCCGGATTCTTCTCTGTCTTGGCATTATTTTAGAGGTAACAAGATGTTACCTTGGCTCTCTCTTAGTTAGATCTCTTCATTTAAGGGTTTGGGATTTTAGGGTTTTGTGTGGCGATTCTCCGATTTGGGTCAAGATCTGAGGTTGCAACCTCAGATCTGGGCTCCTTTAGCCCCTCTTTGTCATAAAGTTTCAGTCCTTGTCGAGCTATGACCTTTCCCTTACCTTAAGCCACTTCTTGAGCTTGTTTTGGGCCATTATCATCTTGCATGCATGTAAAGTTTGCAACTTTACGTGATAAACATGCCCTAGGAGCTTGGATCTGCAATATGGAACCTTTGCATGGCTTAAAAAGCATCTGTATGGATGAAGGATTGAAGGGACTCGGCGAGTCGCAAGGTAGACTCAGCGAGTCATATGAAGATGGTTATGAACTCGAAGAGTTGGATGAACAACTCGGCGAGCCCGATGAAGATTGCCTTGGGCTCGGCGAGTCAGTCGACGGCTCGGCGAGTCGGCTAGGGTTTTCTCAACCTTTGGACACGTATGAACGCGGCGAGTTGTAAGGGGAAAACTTGCCGAGTTGGCCAAGGGGTTACAGCCACTGACACTAGGAACTCGACGAGTCACTCAGGTGACTCGGCGAGTTGGCGAGTTATGCAAAGAACTCGGCGAGTAGCTAAGGGTACTCGACGAGTTGAGGTCAACATGGACTGTTGACCTTGATAAGTTGACTTTGACTTTGACCAAGGGTTGACTATGGGACTTCTGGGATATTTTGGGAAATTAGAAATTTACAAGCATGGTTCTATGGTGCATTTAGGTGGAGGAGTGGTATCGGCAATCCAAGAGCTTGAGTTTATCTTCGAGTCGACAGTACGAGGTGAGTTGTCCTCACTATACCAATGGGTCCAAGGCACCAAGGCCGGCCCTTTATATACTTGTATCTGGATTATGGAATGATATGTTTATTGATTACATCATGGTAGTTAGGATGGTGGTATGCTTATGCTTAGTGGCCTGGTCAGGTTGGTGTCTTGGTTATAGGGTGATGCTATGTTAGTGACCGGTTAGGTTTGTATCTCAGTTATTGGAATGTTGCTATGATTAGTGATTTGTTTGATCGGTTTGACTGTTATATGATATAAGCTAGCATATGATATTTATGTGCACATGTTTGGTTGATTGGGGGTTAGGTTGAGTCGGTCCTGCTTTGTGCTGTAGGCCAACGTACCCGGTGAGCCGTCCGGATAGGCTGTAGGCCCTGCGAGGCGGTCCACTCATGCCGAAGGCTCGTGAGCGGTCCAGATAGGCTGTAGGCCCTGCGAGGCGGTCCAATCAGGCTGAAGGCTCATTATGCATGTTGTTCTGCAATTGTTATATGATGTGGTTATAATTGTATGGCGTTGGTATTTGGGGGGAAACTCACTAAGCTTTCGGGCTTACAGTTTTAGTTTATTGTTTCAGGTACATCAGGGGATCGCAGCAAGGCGAAGGCATGATCGTACAACTCCTCATGATTTGTTTATGTTTCTTGGGAAACTCTGATATTAGATATTTTGAAAACAAACTTTGTACTGATGAATGGTTTTAAATGATTTGAAAAAGTTTTAATTTTGCATGAAATTTTTGGGTGTTACAAGTTGGTATCAGAGCCTTGGTTTGAGTGAATTGGAGGAACACTCGTGTGAATATAATCTGAAATCTAGGGAAAGATTTTAAAATGATTTTTTTTTATGGTTTTTCAAAATAAGTAAGAGAGGATGCAAGTGTACGATCAGTCGGAGCCAGTAAGTTGACCCCAAAATACCATACATTTATTTGAATAATATGATATGATAGAACAACATGCTAGTACTAGGCTAGGTATCCTCAGAAATTGCATGATATATGATGCGACCTTGCTCATCTTCTATTCGCCAAATCCTTCTTGAATGTTCGGCAGTAGCTGCAAGATCACAGAGAACAAGGGCCGTCAGCCGCTTTCCGGGAGGAGCTCCCGGAAGAACGCTTCGACGGTCAAGTTAGAGGGTGTTTCTAGGTTCTTGGTGTATTCTCTCCAAAGGGTCGAGAGAACTTACCTCGTAGGTCTGAGAGCGTATCCTTTTATACCTAGCTCCCTTGCCTGATCCGTACCAGACAATATCGCTTTTTGGGTAGACAGGATCAGGGGCGCTGATTGGAGAGTCATGCGCCTTTAACCGTCAGAGCGCTCTTATTGGCTCTGACGGTAATGGGGCTATCCTCCTGCCTGTCTCCTGACCGTTTCTTTTGTCTTGGAGCTGGGAGCGTCTCTGGGCGGGCGCGAGCCTTTCGCCTGTATATTCCGCTCCAGAGGGCTCTAGCAGACGCTAAGCCTGCTGGGCCGGGTTGGCGTGCGCGAGCCTTTCGTTTGTGCCTTCCACCTCCGGGCGTGCCAGCGGACGCTAAGCCTACTGGGCTGAGCCCGGTTGGCGTGTCCGACTCGCATTCCTGCCGTGCTGCCCTAGGCACGTCATCAAGTCCCCCAGTCCTGTAGCCGTAGCGTTGCAGTGCTAGCTACGGCGTACTGGACTTAGATAACTTACGTGTGTCGGTTTTTCTTTGCCCGCCGTTCCGTCTTTAATGGCGACGTGACTGCGCATGATGTCTGGTAACTGCGTCATCGTGTCAGGTATTTAAATGTCCCGCCTCTCCCTCTTCTTTATAAGGGCTTTTGAACAGTTTATCTTTATCTTTTCCTTCTTCCTCCTTCGTCTTCTTCTTTCTTCTTTCCTCATGGCAGACCTTCCCTGTATCCTCCCCTCCGCCGCTGAGTACCGGCGACTGGAGGCCACCTATGGCTTATCTTCTCTGGAAGGTGTGGAGTTTCCTGTGCCTGGTTCTAGCATCTCATCCCCTCCCCCGACAATATTGGGGTTTTCTTGAAAACCCTAGATGCTGGGATCCGCTTTCCTTTGACCGATTTTCAGGAGGAAGTTCTCTAGAAAGATGGCTGCAGTCTTCAGATGTTGACTCCCAATGCAGTTAACAAAGTGGTTGCGTTTGAAATGATCTGCAGAGCCAATGGGTATCTTCCAGACTACTTCGTCTTCAAGTTTTTCTTTCGATTCTGTGTTACCGGCGACAAATACACCTTCTCGGTCCGGCGAGGGGGACACGTCTTGGTTCCCGACGGGCGCACCCCAAAAAATTGGCAGGAAAAATGGTTGTGGGTGAATCAGGGGTTGGTTGGGAGTGGTCGTTATCGTGCCAATGCTTTCGCCGATACCATCCCCAAGCTCTTTCCCCACAACCAGGGTGTCGCCGACTACTTGAAGTGTGTGCAGGTATCCGCTGAAGATTACTCCGAGGCACTTCTTTCTGGGGTAGGGATGAGCCCCTCTTGGAGGCGGCGAGGCAAAATGGCGGTGTTCTTCTCCGTCGTTGATGGTGAGTGTTGTATCCTTCTTTCCCTTATCGTCCCCCTATTACTCCTGTGTTATTTATATTTTCCTTCTGCTTTCCCTAGGTGTTGAATCTTCTATTTCCATGGACGAGGTGCTGCACAAGCGTTATCGGGGCAAGTTTGAGTTTCGGGAGGTGGATCTGGTCGATCGGCTTCCTCCACCCCGCCGGATGGGCCAGCTTGCTCTAACCAGTGCCCCTCCTGTTCCTCCGACGAGTTCATCGGCGTCCGAGGAGAATCCGTTGCATGCTCGCCCCATTTCCGTTCTTATGCCCTTAGGTGGCGTCCCTTCTTCTTCCATGGGGTAATGAGGATAGCAAGGAGGGAATCATCGCTGACGTCCGGCGGATGCAGGCAAAACGAAAAGCTGTGCAGGCGATGGGTGAGCCAGTTACTGGCACGCCTACTGCTACCAAGAGAGTGAATACTAGGCGCAGCTTTTCTCGCTTGCTGAGTTCCATGAGTTCCACACCAACTGGTGTGGTAGTGATCCCTGATGACGACACGCAACAGTCCGAAGGGATCAACAGGGCGACTGAGCAGCCCGTTATTTCAGATTTCTCTTCCATTCCTTCCCCCAGTGTTCCATTTGTTCCTTCAAAGCTTTCCCCGGCAGAGGGTTTTGGTGTCTCTGGACAGGCTGCAATCTCCAAGGATGGTGATTCTGGAGATGGTGCTTCTGAGTCTGCTGTTTTTGTTCCACCGTGGGACCTTCGTAACGACTCTCGACTTTCTGTGCGTACAAATGCTTTGGAATTCTCTCGCCACGCTTTTCCTCCCGCTACGGTTGGAGATATGGAGGCAATGGGTAACCCTGCCCTTTCTCACAATATGGCCTATGCTGCCGCGCAGGCCATGTTTTATCTTGTTGCTGGTTCCCGGCGCGTCCATGCCTTCGGCGAGATGGAGACTGCGCATGCCGCCTGTGGATCACGTGTGGCAGGTCTAGAGCGCCGCCTGAGTGAGCTTGCTGATGACCTTTATGTATCTGAGAAGAAGTGCGAATTGCTAATGTCTGAAAAGAACACCCTTGATGAAGCTAGAACTGTACTAGAGGCCAAAGTTGATTCCCTCACGCAGATAAATGAGGGTTTGATGATTCATGTAGAGAGTCTTGAGCGTGATGCCGCTGACCGTGACAAGCTTGTGTCATCGCTACAATCGGATATCGACGCTTCTCGTCGAGACTTAGATTGGTTAGTGCATGTTGGCGTGGTTCGCATTGTTGATAAGTTGATCGAGCATCCCGACTTTACGAATGCCATAAGCCTCATTCGTCATGCTGCGTTTGTGGCTGGGGTTGAGTCCCTTCAGAAGACTTCCGTTGGTGATGGAGGTGGAGAGACAGTTGTTGGTGTTTCTTTGGCTGGTCCTTCGGTTAGTGTAAACGATGCTCTTTTTTCTTTTGCCAGTATGGACCATGCATCATTGTTGGGTTTGGGGGAGTTGGGTATTGAAGGTCTTCGGGAGTTATGTTCTTTTGGTGGTTCTGAGGGTACTCCAGAAAGTGTGGTGGGTCAGGAAATTGTGCTGGTAGCTGAGGTTGATGTGGAGGGGAATGGTAAGGATGGTGAGGCTGTTGGTGAAGGTGAAAATGGTGTTGAGACAATTGTTAGTGATGATAATGTTGGTGAGATGGCGGTGGGTGCTGGAGTGATGTTGGGGTGGTTGCCCCGGAATCGTGTGCTACCCCTCCCAGGGTGTGAAATTTTCTCTGCTTAGTTGGTTTAGGTTTTGATGCTTTTGACTTGTGTAATGTTCGAACTTTTAAAACAATGTTTTATTTTCTTGGATGTGTATTTTGTGTGTTCTAAGCATTATCTGTTCTTTACTCACCTTGCTTATCGTTGTGCTTGCTTGTTTATTATACACTGTTTGGGAGATACAGCGCCCTGGTGCGCTAAAATATTTCGTTTGCTTCGGGTATCGTCGACACACTAAGTGTCGGTATTGGGCGCTCTAAGCGACCAACGATCGAGTTTTGCATGTGAACATTCAATCGTTATAAATTAATACACTAAGTATCAAAGATCAGCAATTGCATTATCATTCTATATTGACCGCGGATTTTTAAATACACTAAGTATTAAACTCATGCCATTAATAAACTCATGCCACTAAGCATGGACCTGTGTACTCTAAGTACTCGCGATGTGCCACACTAAGCGGCACGTCGATCAGCTGGGGTTGCGTCTCTTCCCTCTTTCTTGTTCAAAAGAAATACTTCTTCAAGTTCCTGGCGTTCCACGTTCTTGGAATCTGCCTGCCTTCCATTGTTTCTAACGCATATGCGCCATTCCTGTTTGCTTCTGTGACTCTATAAGGGCCTTCCCATGTTGGGCCCAACTTGCCTTGGGGCTGAGCTCGACTTGCCTCATTTTTCCTCAAAACGTATTCACCAACTCTGAACGCCTTTTCTTTTACCCTTTGATTGTAGTATCTTTCCGTCGCATGTTTGTAAACAGCTTGGCGCATTTCAGACCTCTCACGCTTTTCCTCTAGGATATCCAGGTTTATCCTTAGGTCTTGTGCATTGCTTTCCTCATCCTTAATGGTCACCCTCAGTGTGTTCATTGCCACTTCCATGGGGAGCATGGCCTCCATTCCATACGTTAGGCTGAAAGGGGTTTCCTTTGTGCTTGTTCGTGGTGTAGTTCTGTACGACCACAGCACCGTCGGTATCTCCTCCGCCCAATTCCCTTTTGCTTTGCCTAGCCTCTTCTTGATTCCATTCACGATGGTTCGATTGGATACCTCCGTCTGTCCGTTCGCTTGCGGATGTGCTACCGATGTGAACCGCTGGCTTATCCCTTTGGCGGTGCACCATTCTCTGAATGGGTTCTCAGCAAATTGTAGGCCGTTATCGCTGACAAGAAATTTGGGTGTCCCAAATCTTGTCATGATGTTCTTCCACACAAATTTTATCATGTGTCTCCCTGATATGCACGCCAGTGGTTCCGCTTCAATCCATTTTGTGAAGTAGTCCATGGCCACCACCATATACTTTAGCTTTCCTGGGGCTTCTGGGAATGGACCCACTATATCTATGCCCCATTGGTAAAATGGCCACGGGCTGGATATGTTATGTAGTGGCGCCGAGGGATTCGCTTGAACTGGGGCGTAAGACTGACACTCTCCACATTTCCTGGTCATTTCTATCGCATCTTGCTGTATCGTTGGCCAGTATACCCCCATTCGTAGCACCTTGCCCGTTAAGGCCCGTGCCCCCTCGTGTGCACCTACCTGGCCTGAGTGTGCCTCCTGTAGCATCTCTCTCCCTTTGGCTTGGTCCACACACTTTAGCCATGGGGTCGTGAACCCTTTCTTGTATAATTCTCCGTTAACCATTGCATATGAAGGCGCTTTTATACGTATCTTCCTAGCTTCGCCTTGATCGTCTGGCAATACCCCCCTCTGCAGGTATTCCCTGAACGGTGTCATCCACGTGGGTCCGGCCGGGGTTAGGGCGTTCGCTTGCTGCTCGTCTATACTTCTGTCGCGGAGTAGCTCTACCAGGACCTTTTTTGACAAATGATCGAAGCACGTAGATGCCAACTTACTCAAAGCATCTGCTCTCTTGTTTTCACTTCTGGGTATCTGCTTGATTGTAAACTGCCCGAAGGACCCTACCAATTGTTTCACCATCTTTACATATTTTCCCATTCTCTGATCTCTCACTTCGAAACTCCCATTAACTTGGTTTGCTGCTAGCCTCGAGTCGGTTAGGGCCGTTACAGCCTTCGTGCCCATCTGTTTGGCTAGACGTAATCCTGCGAGCAGCGCTTCGTACTCCGCTTCGTTGTTTGACGTGTGGAAATAAAAACGGAGGGCGTAGGTTACCTCTTCTCCTTCTGGGCTGGTTAGGGTCAGCCCCGCCCCTGAGCCTTCCCTGCTGGACGCCCCATCCGTATACAAGGTCCATGACTTGTTGTCAGCCGGGGCCCCTTCAACTGCCCATACTTTCTCTTTGGTGGGGTCCCCTCCGTCCGGAATTTCTAGTAAGAAATCGGCTAGCGCTTGTCCTTTGATACTTGTCCTTGGGTGGTAGTTTATGGCGTGCTCTCCCAGTTCGATCGCCCACTTCGCCAGCCGGCCTGACGTCTCTGGCTTGAGCAGTATTTGTTTGATGGGATAACTCATGAGCACCTCTATCTGGTGTGCTTGAAAGTATCGCCTTAGTCGTCGAGCCGCATAAATGAGCGCCAGGACCAGCCTCTCCAGCGTGGGATAATTGAGTTCTGGTCCTTGCAATGCTCTGCTAACAAAGTATACTGGTCTCTGCTCCCCTTCCCTTTCTACGGTCAATACTGAAGATATCGCTTCACTTGATGTCGAGAGGTATACTTGTAGCGTCTCTCCCGGGACGGGGCTAGCCAGTGTGGGTAATTCATGTCGTGCTTCCTTGATTCTTTGGAGCGCTTTTTCTGCTTCATTCGTCCACTGGAAATTGCTCATCTCAATGCAACCCTTCAACATGTGGAATAACGGCATGGCCTTGTCAGCGGATTTCGAAATGAACCTGCTTAGAGCTGTGAGTTTCCCATTTAGACCATGTGCATCCTTGAGCGAGTTCGGTGTTGGTGTCTCGATGAATTCATCGACTTTGGTCGGACTGGGCTGGATACCTTGCCTGGTGACGTAGTACCCCAGGAACTGCCCTTCTTCGACCCCAAACGTACATTTGGCCGGGTTCAGTTTCATCTTCACCGCTTCTAGAGTTCGGAAAGTTTCTTCAATATCCTGCAACATTTTGTCTTCATGTGGGCTCTTGATCACCATGTCGTCCACATATACCTCGATGTTTCTCCCGATTTGTTTAGCAAATATCGAGTCGACCAGGCGCTGATATGTGGCCCCTGCATTCTTTAGGCCGAAAGGCATCTTGGTGTAGCAGAAGGTGCCATGATCCGTGTAGAAGGCTGTTTTCTCCTCATCTTCTTTGCTCATCAAGATTTGGTGATAGCCTTTGTATGCATTCAGGAAACACTTTAACTTAAACCCCTGTGACGATTCCACTTTCTGGTCAATCTCCGGGAGGGGGTAACAATCTTTGGGGCATGCCTTATTTAAGTCGGAAAATTCGATGCACATACGCCACGACCCGTCTTGCTTGCGGACCATAACTGGGTTCGCTATCCACGTCGGGAATATTGCCTCCCGCACTATCCCAACTTCTGCTAGCTTGGCCACTTCTGCATTAATTGCCTTATTACGGTCCCCTCCCTGAACTCTCCTATTTTGTTTGACCTCCTTTGCGCCTGGTTTAATTACAAGCTTATGCTCGATGACCTTCCTTTCCACCCCTACCATGTCTGTAGGGGTCCATGCGAACACATGTTTGTATCGTTTGAGTAAGTCGACCAGCGCCCTTCTTGTGCGGCTTGTGAGATCGTGTCCAACGCTGACTGGCTGATCAGGGTGTCTTTCATTGATTACTTCCTTGCCTTTCCTTGGGTTGCGCTTGGGTCTCTTGGTCTCTTTGGTTATCTCTGCTGGCTTCATGACTGTATAGCATTGCAGTTCTTTGGGTGGAGTGGCCAACACCGTAGCCGCGCCCATGGGGGTGTCGAACTTCATGATCCCATGCATAGTTGATGGCACTGCCCCCAGCTTCAAGAGGGTTGTTCTTCCTAGAATGATATTGTGTTCCGCCGAATGCCGAATGACCACGAAGTCTATCAAAGCGGTTTTCTTTCGCTGTTTGTTATGGCTAGTAATGGTCAGAGGGAGGTGAATTGTGCCCAGCGGCCATAGGCTATGACCTGTGAATCCTACTAGCCTCCCGGTCGTGGGTCGTAAGTTATCCTTCCATCGGTCTGGGAGGAGTCGGAAACAATGCTCGTAGATGATGTCCGCCGAACTCCCGGTGTCGACATAGACCCTGTATATGGTTACGTCCCTGATGGAGGCTTGTATCACCAGCGGGTTGTCGCCCCTCCATCCTTCCGGTCGGGGGTCTTGCACGGAGAATGTGAGTGTGCGTGCTGAAAGTTTGGCGGTTTCCTCTCCCCCTCGTTGTTCTTCCATGCTTCTCGTACTTCGTATCATGAATATTTCCTTGGGCTGGGTGCCCTCACGAGTTGTACCTTTGGCGTTTTCAGCGTCAAACTTGGCGCGCAGTCTTCGCGCTACTTCCACCAGATCTCCCTTGAGTTGCTTCTCTTCCATCTCTTTCTTTAATACCGAACAGTTGGCCGTATCGTGTGTCTTACTTTTGTGATACTCACAGTATCGGTTCTTGGGCGACTTGGCCGACTGCTGTTTTTCGGACACCGCGTACACTTCTGGGCGGCGACCGCGTCTGTCGTCCTTGGCAAATGGTCGGAAGCGCGTCGGTGGTCTTCTCGCCTGGCCATAGTGCCTATTCCCCCCCCCCCCCCGAAAATCCATGTGGCTCGGATTGTGATGTCTGGTCGTCATGGCATTCAAGTAGGCCTGCTTGGCTGCCTCACCGTCTTCCTGCCGCAGATATCGTTCTACCCTTTCCTTCAGTTCGGCCCGTGTTAGGGGCTTCTTTCCCATGAGTTTTTGCGACAAAGGTCCTGGCAGGAGTCCCCATGTAATGGCGCCAGCTGTGAGCCCTTCATCGTGTCCCGGTACGTCCAACGTAGCATTTATGAGCCTCGTGAAATATTCTCGCACAGTTTCCCCCTCTTTCTGTTTACAGCCTATGATTGAATGAGAATCTCCCTTGTACTTACGTAGCTGCATGAAGTTGGTAAGGAAGAGGTACTTAAGCTGAGCAAAGTTTGAAATGCTGCCTGGTGGCAACGTCTTAAACCATGTGCCGGCGTTGCCATCCAGGGTCGTTGGGAAGTATGTGCACCAGAACTTCTCGTTAAGTTTCAACGACGTCATCGTCCATTCATATGTGTCGATGTGGCTATCCGGGTCGGTGGTTCCATTGTACGTTTTGAGCGTCGGGAGCTTTGATGTGTTTGGTATTTCATAATCCAACAGCTCTTTGACAAACGGAGACGTCATACTACGGGAAAAACCATCTTGACTCGGGACAGTCGACACTCCTTGGTGGTATTGATGATTCATGCCATGCGATGGCGGTGTGAGGTAGTCGGGGCTTGGTCCGTAGAAGGGGTACTGCTGGAATGGCAGCTGGAGGGGATAACTGGCGGTGAAAGGATGCATGGGGGTTACAGGTCTGATCGCTGCCGGCTGCTGCAGTCTGCCGTTGGCGGGAATGGACAGTCCCGTCCATGCGCCGACCATCGGGTAGACGGGAGATGGGTGGTTTATCATGGTTTGCGCCAGTGGCGGCAACAAGATCGTTGAACTCTGTCCACCCGTCATCTGGAAAGACGGCGGTGTTGCAAACGACGGTGAAATGTTGAAGACGTGACTCGACGGAAGCGTTGTCGAGTGAGCCAGTTGTGTCTGCTGCAGCGGCGGTGAAAAGAACGGTGGCATCTGAAGTTGTGTAGCCGGAAGTGGCCCCACCGAAGTCGTTTCTTGCCGAGAAAACGGCGGTTGTGGAACGCTTCCGGCGACTGCTGTGGAACTTCCTTCGCCTAAAACGGCCCTGCTGACCGTTGTAGACAGCGGTGTTTCGTCCAACGCCGTCATGGGACGTATGGGACTGATTGGTCGTCCCTCACTGCCGTTGGACGCCATTAGTGTTTACTTGTGTGCTTTTTGTTTGTGTTCTTCGTCTCACAAACGGATGGCGCCAAATGATGCGACCTTGCTCGTCTTCTATTCGCCAAATCCTTCTTGAATGTTCGGCAGTAGCTGCAAGATCACAGAGAACAAGGGCCGTCAGCCGCTTTCCGGGAGGAGCTCCCGGAAGAACGCTCCGATGGTCAAGTTAGAGGGTGTTTCTAGGTTCTTGGTGTATTCTCTCCAAAGGGTCGAGAGAACTTACCTCGTAGGTCTGAGAGCGTATCCTTTTATACCTAGCTCCCTTGCCTGATCCGTACCAGACAAGATCGCTTTTTGGGGAGACAGGATCAGGGGCGCTGATTGGAGAGTCATGCGCCTTTAACCGTCAGAGCGCTCTTATTGGCTCTGACGGTAATGGGGCGATCCTCCTGCTTGTCTCCTGACCGTTTCTTTTGTCTTGGAGCTGGGAGCGTCTCTGGGCGGGCGCGAGCCTTTCGCCTGTGTATTCCGCTCCAGAGGGCTCCAACGGACGCTAAGCCTGCTGGGCCAGGTTGGCGTGCACGAGCCTTTCGTTTGTGCCTTCCACCTCCGGGCGTGCCAGCGGACGCTAAGCCTACTGGGCTGAGCCCGGTTGGCGTGTCCGGCTCGTATTCCTGCCGTGCTGCCCTAGGCACGTCATCAGTATAATTTCCTGATTTCGCGATGCCTGCTAGTCAAGGGTTTCTTTACATGAGATTGACATCATTATTGTAGTTACTTGTGTATGTGTCACGGTGGTACATAATTAAGATCTTATAGCCCGAGAATGTTCAATTTGACCTTATGTTCTGCTCTCATTGATTAGGGCTTAGGGTAGGATCGAATATTCAAAAGTCTATAGGGTCCAGCGTTATCTATAATTAGCATACACTAATGCTGCAGGGTTGGTGGAAGTTTCATAAACGGGCGGGTTGTGTGAGGCCGATAGGTCAGTCGTGATTCAGTTAGCCTTCCTCTAGGAGTGATGATTGAGCGCTTGCTATGCTTATGTAAATTGTTAGGGTGTTGTGATGATACTTGAGACAAATATGGGTAGGTGTGGAAGGTAGTATGGGCCCGTACTACTGAAAGCACAGGACCCATACGCGTATCAAGGAAGTCACAACCCCTAGGGTTTAGTCGAGAGTTGGTTCCCAGTTATCTATGTGGATTATCTGATATCTTGTGGTATGTTTTAGAATGGTGATGACGAGACGCTTTGTGACTGGATCCGCTTTAGGATCAGGATCAGGAGACGGAGGCCCGGAGGGGCCAACATCATCTGAGCCCGTGGTGCAGATGGGTACAGAGGAGTTGGATGCCAGGATCCGGGAGATCCTACATGATGAGGTTGCTACTGTGTTCCGGACACAGCTGCAGGAGATGTTTGGGTCTATTAAGACCGCCATGGTCGAGTACTTTGATGAGCGATACGCAGCCCTTGCGGAGACGGCTGCCGTTGCATCGGTTGTAACAACGGCAGGGGGAGGAGGAGGAGCCACTCGGGGCTTCCAGTATAAGGACTTCGATAACACGAAGCCCCCTACTTTTGATGGGACACATGACCCCATCAAAGCTATGAGGTGGATTTCAGATGTGGAGGGGTGTTTCCATACCTGCTCATGTCCTACTGACCAGAAGGTCAGGTGTGCTCTGAACCTGCTAAGGTCCGGGGCCAAGGACTGGTGGATTGGCGACTGGGTCGTACACTGATGATCAGAGAGCTGATGTTACTTGGGAGCAGTTCAGGGATATGTTTCGCGCCCGATACATTCTGCGGGTCGAGCGGGAATGTTTGTCACAGGAGTTTTTGAGATTGAGACAGGAGGGGGAGTCGGTGATGGAGATCACCCGCATGTTCACAGAGAAGGCGATGTTCTGCCCAGAGTTTGCTTCTGAGCAGGCTCAGATGACCCGTTATCTGAGCATGCTCAAGACTGACATCCGTCAGTTTGTGTCAACCCAACGATGTGATACTCTTTTGGAGTTGTAGGAGGCCGCTAGGCGGCGTGAGTTGGAGATTGAGTTGTAGATGAGGGAGCAGCGGCAGGCCCCGACGCAGTCGCAGCCCGCTCCTAAGCGGTCTAAGACTGATGAATCTAGGACCGGGGGTCAGCAGAGCCGCACTTGTGGAAAGTGCGGCAAGAGTCATTCTGGAGTTTGTCGTTCGGTTAGTGGATGCCACAAGTGTGGCAAGGAGGGGCACTATGCTAGGGATTGTCGCCAGATAGCCCCTGTATCGAATATGAGGATATGTTATCGCTGTCATCAGGTTGTTCATGTGAAGACCAACTGTCCACAGCTCGCAGCCAGGCCGACGCAGGCTCCAGCGCCGACTACATTGAGAATACCGGATGGGAGGCCAGTCAAGACAAAGCCTCCGAAGGCTCAGGGGCGTGCCTTCCAGCTGACTGCAGATGAGGCCAGGGCAGTATCAAATGTGGTTGTTGGTATGTTTCTCTCTTTTATTTATTATAATTGTATTATGCTTATCTGTTGCACCTGTGATTAGGTATGTTTTTAGTGAACTCCTTGCCTGCTTTGGTTTTATTTGACTCGGGGGCGAGTCGATCCTTCGTATCTCAGTCGTTTAGTAGGGAGTTCAGTGTGCCAGTGGGCGAGTTAGAGTGTCCGTTGCGAGTCTCTATCGCCAATGAACACGGGGTTTCTGCTTCCGCGGTCTACCGAGGGTGTGAGTTGGAAATTTTCGGGGGTGTCCTTTCCGATAGATTTGATTCTGATCCCTATTGGGGAGGTGTGTGTAATTGTAGGCATGGATTGGCTCAGTCAGTTCGGTGCTATGATTGACTGTGAGGGCCAGCGAGTGGTAGCTCGAACCCCAAGTGGGGGAAAACTAGTTATATATGGTGAGGGTACCAGAGTGGGATCAGGGTTTGGTTCAGCTACCAGGGCTCGGTAGTACATTCAGCACGGGTGTGCAAGTTATTTAGCGTATGTGGTGGATACGTGGGACAGGGACCAGACTCTAGTTTCAGAGGTCCCGGTGGTTAGAGAGTTTACTGACGTATTCCCAGAGGGGTTGCCAGGGATACCTACGGAGAGGCAGGTCGAGTTCCGGATCGACCTGGTGCCAGGTGCGGCTCCTATCGCCAAGGCGCCGTACCGATTGGCGCCACCCGAGATGCAGGAGCTGTCATCACAGCTGCAGGAACTGTTGGGCAAGCAGTTCATTCAACCTAGCAGTTCTCCATGGGGAGCACCGATCCTCTTCGTCAGGAATAAGGACGGCTCACACAGGATGTGCATTGATTATAGGGAGTTGAACAAGTTGACGGTGAAGAACCGTTATCCACTCCCGAGGATAGATGATCTCTTTGATCAGTTGCAGGGGCATCTTGGTTCTCCAAGATAGATTTGAGGTCAGAGTATCATCAGGTCTGGGTCAGAGAGGAGGACGTGGAGAAGACCGTGTTTCGAACTCATTACGGTCATTACGAGTTCGTGGTGATGCCATTTGGGCTCACCAACACGCCAATAGTATTCATGGACCTGATGAATCGGTTCTGTAGGCTGATGCTTGATCGTTCGGTCATTGTGTTCATAGATGATATCTTGGTGTATTCCAAGATCCGAGAGCAGCACGATGAGCACCTCAAGGAGTTGTTGGGGGTTCTGAGACGAGAGTGGCTATATGCCAAGTTCTCGAAGTACGAGTTTTGGTTACGGGAGATCCAGTTCCTCGGGCACCTCGTTAAACAGGATGGGATTTTGGTCGACCCGGCCAAAATCGAGGCAGTCACGTAGTGGGAGGTGCCGAGATCTCCCTCGGATATCAGGAGTTTTCTGGGATTAGCAGGGTACTGCCAGAGATTTATTGGGGATTTCTCCAAGATTGTAGTTCCCCTCACTCGTCTGACGAGGAAGGGAGTGGATTTCTGGTGGGGCCCTGAGCAGCAGAGGGCGTTTGAGACCCTCCGTCAGCGTTTGTGTAAGGCTCCAGTTTTGACACTCCCAGAAGGGGTGGAAGATTTTGTGGTGTTCTGTGATGCATCCAGCACATGTTTAGGGGCAGTCCTCATGCAGAGGAGACGAGTGATAGCCTACGCATCGCAGCAGCTGAAGCCACATGAGACGAGATATCCTACTCATGATTTAGAGCTGGGAGTGGTGGTGTTCACTCTCAAGATATGGAAACATTACCTATATGGGGTCCGTTGTGCCATATATACGGACCACAAGAGCTTGAGACACATCATGGATCAGCTGAACCTAAATATGAGGCAGCGCAGGTGGCTGGACGTTAGGGGTGTAAATGAGCCAAGCCGAGCCCGAGCCTGACCAAGCTCGAGCTCGACTCGTTTAATTTTGAGGAAGCTCGAGCTCGATTCGAGCCTTAAAATGAAGCTCGAGCTCGGCTCGTGAACAATTTAGTGGGCTCACGAGCCTAAACGAGCCTCTATGTGTATATATATATATATATATATATATATATATATATAGGCTCGTTTAGGCTCGCGAGCCCATTAATTGAAGCTCGGCTCGAGCTCGTTTAATAAACGAGCCTCATATTTAGGCTCGAGCTCGGCTCAGACTCATTTAATTCGATCTCGAGTCGAGCTTTTAATGAGTTGATCCCGAGTAGCTCGGCTCACTTACACCCCTACTGGACGTAGTCAAGGACTACGATTGCGAGATCCTTTACCACCCGGTAAAGCGAATGTGGTGGCGGATGCTTTGAGCCGCAAGTCAGCTGGGTCTTCCACCCCAGCGATATGTATGAGGATAGCGGTGGATTCTCCACTTGTGAGTTTGATCAAAGACGCTCAGGTCGAGGGCATGCGGCCAAAGAACTGGAAGATGGAGAAGATCAGGGGAGAGAACACCCGGTTTGTGCAGGATAGTCGGGGATTGTTAACCCGATGCGGTCGGGTATGGGTTCCGATGTCTGGTGGAGTCAGACAGACAGTCATGGAGGAGGCTCATAAGTCTCACTTCTCTATTCACCCGGGGGCCCCCAAGATGTACCGGGATTTGAGTTTGAGCTATTGGTGGTCGTCCATGAAGCGAGAAATTGCTTGGTACGTCGAGAGGTGCTTGACATGTAGGATGGTCAAGGTCGAGCATCAGAGGCCGCATGGCAAGCTGCATCCCCTGGAGATTCCCATGTGGAAATGGGAACATATCACGATGTACTTTATTACCATGCTGCCGAGGACGGCGAAGGGGTTTGATGCCATATGGGTCATCGTGGATCGATGACTAAGAGTGCAAATTTCTTGGCCATGCGGGAGAGTTCGTCGGCCGAGAAGTTGGCCGACGTGTACGTCCGCGAGATCGTGGCTCGCCATGGGATTTCGGTCTCCATTGTCTCTGATCGGGATGTTAGGTTTACCTCTCGTTTCTGGAAAAAGTTCCACGAGGAGCTGGGCACGCGATTGCACTTCAGCACAGCTTTCCATCCGCAGACTAATGGTCAGAGCGAGTGGACCATCCAGATCCTCGATGATATGTTGAGGGCGTGTGTCATTGATTTCGGTGGGAGATGGGATTCCCACCTACTGTTTGCAGAGTTCGCCTACAACAACAACTATCATTCCAGCATTGACGCCCCGCCTTTCGAGCTGTTGTATGGGCGGAGATGTCGCACCCCGGTTTGTTAGGGTGAAGTCGGACACAGGGTGATGGGACGGACGGAAGTAGTCTTGTAGACTACCGAGAAGATTCAGCAGATTAGGCAACGACTGCAGACCGCTCAGAGTCGGCAGAAGAGTTACGCCGACAGACGCCGATATGAGCTAGAATTTCAGGTGGGTGATATGGTTCTCCTGAAGGTCTCACCCTGGAAGGGTGTGACCCGCTTCAGGAAGAGAGGGAAATTGGGTCCCCGTTACATTGGGTCGTTCAAGATCATTGCTAGGGTTGGCAAGGTGGCTTACAGGTTAGAGCTATCGGAGGAGCTTAGTCGGATCCATAACACCTTCCATGTTTCGTAGTTGCGGAAGTGCATTATGGATCAGGAGGCAGTGGTGTCGTTGGATGATATTCAGGTTGATGAACGCCTGAATTACATGGAGAGGCCGATGGCCATACTGGAGAGAAAGATGAAATTTCTGTGGAACAAGGAGATACCTCTGGTGAAGGTACAGTGGGAGCATCGGAGGGGGTCCGAGTGTACATGGGAACTAGAGGCAGAGATGCGGGAGCACTATTCGGAGCTGTTCGCCGCGGCAGACTTCGAGGACGAAGTCTAGTTCAAGTGGGGGAGAACTGTAATGCCCCAATTCTCAGGTATCGATGTTATAAGAATTTTCTTGTTTGCAAGGTCTACTCGACGAGTTGGTTGCCCTACTCGTCGAGTAGCAGCGGATTGGTCCGCGTGTTTAAGTGACCTACTCGCCGAGTCCAAGAAGGGACTCGACGAGTGGGAGCTGGCAGATGAAACCCTAAATTCCAGGGATTTGCACCCTATTCAAGGACCATTTATTCCCCTTAGCCTCTCGTACTACCTCCCTTGAGTTCAGAAACCCTAATTCGTGGTTGATCTCTATATTTGTGTGCTTCTTAGCTTGGAAGAGGGATCTTTGGAGTAAAAAGCTTGGAGTTCAAGAAGATTGAAGCAAGGAGCTGTTGTAGATCCGGATTCTTCTCTGTCTTGGCATTATTTTAGAGGTAACAAGATGTTACCTTGGCTCTCTCTTAGTTAGATCTCTTCATTTAAGGGTTTGGGATTTTAGGGTTTTGTGTGGCGATTCTCCGATTTGGGTCAAGATCTGAGGTTGCAACCTCAGATCTGGGCTCCTTTAGCCCCTCTTTGTCATAAAGTTTCAGTCCTTGTCGAGCTATGACCTTTCCCTTACCT
Source organism: Lactuca virosa (assembly GCF_052849685.1). Taxonomy (NCBI): domain Eukaryota; kingdom Viridiplantae; phylum Streptophyta; class Magnoliopsida; order Asterales; family Asteraceae; genus Lactuca; species Lactuca virosa. The sequence continues at coordinate 22,943,750 of NC_136433.1, forward strand.
TAAGCCACTTCTTGAGCTTGTTTTGGGCCATTATCATCTTGCATGCATGTAAAGTTTGCAACTTTACGTGATAAACATGCCCTAGGAGCTTGAATCTGCAATATGGAACCTTTGCATGGCTTAAAAAGCATCTGTATGGATGAAGGATTGAAGGGACTCGGCGAGTCGCAAGGTAGACCTTGATAAGTTGACACGTATGAACGCGGCGAGTTGTAAGGGGAGAACTCGCCGAGTTGGCCAAGGAGTTACGGCCACTGACACTAGGAACTTGACGAGTCACTCAGGTGACTCGGCGAGTTGGCGAGTTATGCAAAGAACTCGGCGAGTAGCTAAGGGTACTCGACGAGTTGAGGTCAACATGGACTGTTGACCTTGATAAGTTGACTTTGACTTTGACCAAGGGTTGACTATGGGACTTCTGGGACATTTTGGGAAATTGGAAATTTACAAGCATGGTTCTATGGTGCATTTAGGTGGTGGAGTGGTATCGAAAATCCAAGAGCTTGAGTTTATCTTCGATTCGACAGTACGAGGTGAGTTATCCTCACTATACCTATGGGTCCAAGACACCAAGGCCGACCCTTTATATACTTGTATCTGGATTATGCATGATATGTTTATTGATTACATCCCGGTAGTTAGGATGGTGGTATGCTTATGCTTAGTGGCTTGGTTAGGTCAGTGTCTTGATTATAGGGTGATGCTATGTTACTGACCGGTTAGGTTTGTATCTCAGTTATTGGGATGTTGCTATGATTAGTGATCTGTTCGATCGGTTTGACTGTTATATGATATGAGCTAGCATATGATATTTATGTGTGACATCCCCATTTTCACGGCCAGAAAAGACCGATTTTGTTTATGCTTGTTTGAAAATCAGAGTAACATTTTAAATAAAAGTGTTGCGGAATTTGTTCCCAAAATAAAATATGATAAAGATTTATCAAAGCATTTCCGTAGAAATGTATTTCATTAAAAACCTCGGGATGTCATGTTCAATACAGATCAAAAGCATAAACAGTACAATATAAGCCTTACTACATTTATTCATATCTACAGGCCTATATCCGTAATCTCTCATCCCAAACATCATATCTATGCTCGTGCGCCACTACCTGTAATACAAGAAACTGAGTGGGTCAGGCTTGGGAGCCTGGTGAGCACATAGGGTTTTCAACCCACAATAAATAAGTTTATTAATTTCATCAATCAACAATAACCCGATTACCCGTTCCCGTTATCCTCACATTACGTCCCTAAAACACCTATCATAAGGGACCTAGACTAAGGATCAATATCGGGATGGACACTACTGCCAAGGGGTTTCCTTAGCAATAAATGTCCTAAAGGCAACCATGAGGGGGATGGAGTACACCGGTGAACACATCGTTCACAAACACCTACAGGTTGCGAGCCTGCTAGCGTTCCACTGGACTGTCTAGAAGAGTCCGTGGTCGTCATCCATACTCCGCTAGATGACAGAATCAATAACAACAACATCGAGGCCTCTCATCATTTTATCACACATTGTCTTATTACATCTACCCATGTTTTACCCCAACATTTTTGTAGATATAAAATACATATACAGTTTAAATTATTTAAAACATGTATAAAAATCTTTCATCAGCATAGGCAGCAAGTATTCAGATAATATGCACACATAGCACGTAATTAATATAAAATACTTCATATCTATGTGTAAGATGAAAGTAACTATGCACTCACCTGATTAGGTGGTGACTCGGTATTTGAACAGCACTTCGTTATCTCAAAACAATTTTTCCTTGACCAAAACCTAGTATTAATACCACTAGAGTTTAGTTTTAACGTTAACCGTGACTAATTAATAGTCTAGCTATTATTATTATTATATAAGCGTTAAATAACACTCAATATATAAATAATAATAGCCCAAATAATTATTTTAAGGACCTAATAACATTACTATAATTATTTAAAAGTTATATTAAAATTTTCGTAGGCGTACCTTACTTACAGCAGGTTTTTCTCAAAACCGGGCTTCGCTGGAGCAGCGTTTCCGAGCCGAAAGGTTCTTTTCTCGGGACTCCGGGAGCCTCGGAACTTCCTTCGGGTGCTAGGGGGTTTACCTAGACTTTTAGGGGCTCAAGGGAGCTTAGAGAGAGAGTTTAGAGAGAGAAAATGGAAGAGGAAAGGTGTAAGAAATGAGAGAACCCGACACTTCTATTTATAGTGAGTTGGGGCATGTGGTGGCCTTCTGGTGGTGCCACTTGTCCAAATTCTGGTGGTGCCATGTGTCCAATTTCTGGTGGTGCCACATGTCCAATTTCTGGTGGTGCCACGTCACCCAATATCGCGTATCGGCCTCCCGTCTTAGAAAAATCATAACTCTCGCATACGAGCTCCGTTTTTGACGTTATTTATATCCACGCGAAGGCGGGAATGTAATCTACAACTTTCGTTTAGACTCCGTTGGCTAATTTTGAATTTATTTTAAAAGTTATATTTTTAACAGGCCGGGACAGGATTGGTCCGTTAAAAATTCATAACTTCTTCATCTGACGTCCGTTTTCGTCTGTCTTTTTATTGTTACGCCACAATTAAAGAGCTCTTCGATTCTCGTTTAGGTCGTGTCAGCTAAAAACTCGCTTTATCATAAATTCACTATTCACGCTTCCCGGTATCGTGCCGGTTCCGTCGTGAAACTTCGTCGGGTCATAACTTCTTCGTTATAACTCGGATTTCGGCGTTCTTTATATCTCCGGAATCCTTGTTTTGACCACTACAACTTTATGTAAAGATATCGGGCTTATCTCATATTTTAATTTTGACGCTTATTTTTATTCTTTATTAATTATACATTTATAATTAAATAATAAGCACATAAATTCACAAAATACTCAAATATTTCATTTTTATTACATCAAAACAGTTCCAATAGTTGACCTAGACTATTACATCGTCTAAAAATGCTTAGCCCCAAAACCCGGGCGTTACAATTCTATCCCCCTTAGGATGATTCCGTCCCGGAATCATGCGTCAGCAAACAGATGCAGATAGCGACTCATCATGTCATCCTCTGTTTCCCAAGTGAGATTCGGCCCATTCGAATGTTTCCATCGGACTAGCACTAAGTCGACCATCTTGCGTCGTAACTTCTTAATCTTACGGTCAACAATTGCCTCGGGCTCTTCGATTAGCCTCTTATTCTCATCCATTCTTAACTCCGAGATCGGAATTATGTCGGGAACTTCTCCCGTGAATTTCCTCAGATAACATACATGGAAGGTGTTATGAATACCATCGAGTTCTTCGGGCAATTCCAGCTTGTAAGCTTGGTTCCCAATCTTCTGAAGAACTTTGAACGGTCCAATAAACCTTGGACTCAGCTTTCCTCGTTTCCCGAATCGTATAAGTCCTTTCCACGGTGAGACTTTAAGCAAAACGGAATCCCCAACTTCGAAGGTCATCGGTCGTCTTTTCTTGTCAGCATAGCTCTTCTGACGATCCTGAGCTGCTAACATCCTTTCCCTGATCACCTTCAGTTTCTCAGCAGTCTCATGGACTATCTCGGGGCCCATAAACTGCTTTTCTCCAGCCTCGAGCCAACAAGAAGGCGTACGACACTTTTGTCCATACAAAGCTTGATAAGGTGCCATCTTGATGCTCGAGTGGAAACTGTTGTTGTAGGAAAATTCTACCAAAGGTAAGTGCTCATCCCAGTTACCTTGGAACTCGAGGGTACATGCTCTCAACATATCTTCAAGCGTTTGAATCGTTCTTTCACTCTGACCATCAGTCTGCGGATGGTAAGCTGTACTCAGACATAACTTCGTACCCAATTCCTCTTGTAGACTTCTCCAAAACCTTGACGTGAAACGACTATCACGATCCGATACAATTGTTAGAGGAACACCGTGAAGTCTCACAATTTCCTTCACGTAAGCATTTGCAAGCTTATCCATAGACCACCTTTCATTGGCAGCTATGAAGTGTGCACTCTTTGTGAAACGATCCACGACCACCCAAATCATGTCGTGACCGTTATTCGTCCTGGGTAGTTTAGTCACAAAATCCATGGTGATGTCTTCCCATTTAGCCATGGGTACAGGTAAGGGTTCTAAACTCCCATATGGTTTCTGATGTTGGGCCTTAACTCTTGCACAAGTTACACACTCGGCCACATATTTCGCAACGTCGAGCTTCATCGTCGGCCACCAGTAGTAGGGTTTTAGGTCCCTATACATTTTAGTGCTACCGGGATGAATCGAGTACATGGTCTTGTGAGCTTCTTCCATCAGAAGATCTCTTATTCCTCCAGTCTTAGGTACCCAAATCCGATCTTGGAATACCTTTAGTCCTTGACTGTTTGTACCGAACACTAATGTTTTTCCCAAACGTTCTTCTTTTCGGTCACTCTTCTCTGAAGCTTCTTCTTGAGCTTCCCTGATACTTTCCACAATGGTCGAGACAATTTCTATTCTCAACGCTCTTGGCCTTTTTCTTTCAAGGTTGACTTTTCGACTGAGAGCATCAGCGACAACGTTTGCTTTACCGGGGTGGTAAAGTATCTCACAGTCATAGTCCTTGAGTAATTCTAGCCAGCGTCGTTGCCTCATGTTCAATTCTTTCTGATTAAAGAGATATTGGAGACTCTTATGATCGGTGAAAAGTTTGCACTTCGTGCCATAGAGGTAATGCCTCCATATTTTTAGAGCGAAAACTACCGCCGCCAACTCCAAGTCATGAGTCGGGTAGTTCTTTTCATGTTCCTTCAACTATCGAGACGCATATGCGATCACCTTTTCTCTTTGGGTCAAAACACAACCCAACCCAACACCAGACGCATCGCTATAAACAGCGAAGTCTTCAACTCCATTGGGTAGAGAAAGTATCGGTGCCTCGCATAGTTTCTTCTTTAGCTTCTCGAATGCTTCTTTATGCTTATCACTCCAAGCATAGGTAGCTCCTTTGTGGGTTAACGTTGTTAATGGACTAGCGATTGAAGAAAATCCTTGGATAAACCTTCGGTAATATCCGGCTAATCCCAAAAAGCTTCGGATCTCCGTGGGACTTTTTGGTTGTTCCCACTTCATTACCGCTTCAATCTTTGCTGGATCGACCATTATGCCTTCTTGGTTGACCACGTGACCCAAGAATTGGACTTCTCGAATCCAAAAATCACATTTGGAGAATTTAGCATACAGCTTCTCCTTCTTCAAGACTTCTAACACTTCCCGCAAGTGTCTACCATGCTCTTCTTGGCTTTTTGAGTAAATCAGAATGTCATCTATGAACACTATCACATATTTATCAAGAAACGGATTACAAACCCTGTTCATTAAATCCATGAATGCTGCTGGAGCATTGGTTAGTCCAAACGACATAACCAAAAACTCGTAGTGTCCATATCGTGTTCTGAATGCAGTCTTCTCTATATCTTGCTCTCTTACCTTCAGCTGATGATATCCTGACCTTAGGTCGATCTTTGAAAAATAATTTGAACCTTGCAGTTGATCGAACAGGTCATCAATCCTTGGCAACGGATATCTATTCTTTTTTTGTTGCCTTGTTCAGCTCTCTGTAATCAATACACATTCTCATACTTCCATCTTTCTTTTTCACGAATAACACCGGAGCTCCCCAGGGTGATGAACTAGGTCTAATGAAACCTTTGTCCAATAACTCCTGAAGTTGCATCATTAGCTCCTTCATCTCCGTCGGTGCTAATCGGTAAGGTGCTTTTGCTATTGGTGTCGTTCCTGGTAACAAGTCAATACGGAATTCTACTTGTCGATCAGGCGGTAATCCGGGAAGATCTTCGGGAAATACTTCCGGATAATCACACACGACAGGAATGCTCTGTATCACCTTCTTTTCCTTCTTAGCATCGATCACGAATGCTAAATATGATGTACATCCCTTGGTCAAACATTTTCTGGCTTTCATTAGAGAAATGATTCCAGAATTTACCCTGCGTTTGTCCCCATACACCATAAACGACTCTTTCCCAGGCGGGTTTACTTTTACGATCTTCTTTTTGCATAGTATTTCCGCATCATTGGTGCTAAGCCAATCCATTCCCAACACGATGTCGAAACCGTTAAGTTCGATAGGCAAGAATTCCTCGTGAAACTTATTCCCGTTCATATCAATTAAGATGTTTTTCATACGATGGCTAACAGGTACAAACTTGCCACTAGCAACTTCGACTAATAAGGCATTAGCTAGTCTATCGACAGGCAAAGCTAGCTTTCTACCAAATTCATGCGAAATAAAGGAGTAGTTGGCTCCAGAATCAAATAAAATTTGGGCAGGCAATTTGTTTACGAGAAAGGTACCTGAAGCGACATCAGCTTCTTCCTTAGCAGCTTCCAGTGTCATCTGGAAGGCTCTAGCATTCGGCTTTGGTGGAATGTTGGGTCTTCCTGCTTCCTTCTTCTTCGGGCAGTCCCTCGAAATGTGCCCCTCCTCGTTGCACTCATAACAGACCTTCTTAGTGAATGTGCATTCATTGGCATAGTGCCCAGGCTTCCCACATTTGAAACAAGTGACCCCTCCGTCACACTTCCCAGAGTGCTTCTTCTTGCACTTGTCACACCACTTCACTTCGCCTCCTCCACCTCCTTTCGAACTAGACTTTGAGAATTTACCCTTTTTGCTGGACCCCGAGGGTCCGTCAAACTTCCTCTTCTCACCAACCTCTGACCTTTCCAGACCTTTCTCCCTGATCTGGGTCTCAACATTTCTGGCAGCCCAGACGGCGGCTTTCAACGTGGTTGCTTGCTTAACCATTGGACCATAGTCCGCTGGTAGTCCAAGGGCAAACTTATTGACCTTTGAGAGTTCTGTTGGAACTAGGTATGGGATAAGCTTCATTTTCTCCGTGAAACTTGCAGCGTATTCAGCAACGCTCATCTTTCCCTTCTTCAAATTCTGAAACTCGTTATTGATTTCCAGTAGGTCCTGCTCTGAGCAGTATTGCAGTTTCAGTTGTTCCACAAAATCTTCCCAAGACATTTTACTCGCTTCTCCCTTGGGCATAGAGTCAGCTAACAGCTTCCACCAACTCAACACGCCAGATTTCAACAACGGGATCGCAAGAGCGGTCTTCTGCCTGTTGCTGCATTCGCAACTTTCAAACATTGTCTCCATTTCGGAGATCCAATCCATAATTTGCACCGGCGTCGGGCTTCCGGATAGACACGGTGGCTTAGACGCCATAAAATCCTTGTATTTACATCCTCTTCCATCATTTCCTCCATTACGATTGCCTTGTCTAACAATTTGTGGGTTGTCTTGACCAACGGTACCACTGAAGTTTCCACCTTCCGATGGCCCTCCATTCACTTCGGGCTCTTCAACTTGGACTGAAAGTTCTTCACGATTTTGTCGAAGCAGACGTCTAGTTTCTTCCATCTGATTATCCAACATCGCCTGAATCATCAATTGTACACCAGCCATCGTTACTGGCTCAGGTGCTGCAGCTACAACAGGTATTTGCTCAATTACAGGTGGTCGATTCCTGTTTTCGTTTGCGTTTCCAGCTCCACTGCGGGTTCTTGCCATTTTGATCTATACACCGAATAAGGTGAATTTAGATCGTTATTCGGGATAGACGTTTAAATCATCCTTATCTCTCCGAAACGTTTACATGTTAGTTCTAATATCGTAGTTGTACGTTTAGAATCCTAAACACATAAGGTTTCCAGATCCGGTCGGCAACAGACCATAGACCCGAACAAATAACAGCATATAAGGCATAAATCATTTAGCACATAAAAGCATTTTAGGCACAATTCCTAAAATAAGCTAGTGCTCACACCTCACAATCATTGCTTAGCATTCTAAGTTTAAGTCTAGAAATCCTACAAATTCCTAGTTCGCTTAAACTAATGCTCTGATACCAACTGTGACATCCCCATTTTCACGGCCAGAAAAGACCGATTTTGTTTATGCTTGTTTGAAAATCAGAGTAACATTTTAAATAAAAGTGTTGCGGAATTTGTTCCCAAAATAAAATATGATAAAGATTTATCAAAGCATTTCCGTAGAAATGTATTTCATTAAAAACCTCGGGATGTCATGTTCAATACAGATCAAAAGCATAAACAGTACAATATAAGCCTTACTACATTTATTCATATCTACAGGCCTATATCCGTAATCTCTCATCCCAAACATCATATCTATGCTCGTGCGCCACTACCTGTAATACAAGAAACTGAGTGGGTCAGGCTTGGGAGCCTGGTGAGCACATAGGGTTTTCAACCCACAATAAATAAGTTTATTAATTTCATCAATCAACAATAACCCGATTACCCGTTCCCGTTATCCTCACATTACGTCCCTAAAACACCTATCATAAGGGACCTAGACTAAGGATCAATATCGGGATGGACACTACTGCCAAGGGGTTTCCTTAGCAATAAATGTCCTAAAGGCAACCATGAGGGGGATGGAGTACACCGGTGAACACATCGTTCACAAACACCTACAGGTTGCGAGCCTGCTAGCGTTCCACTGGACTGTCTAGAAGAGTCCGTGGTCGTCATCCATACTCCGCTAGATGACAAAATCAATAACAACAACATCGAGGCATCTCATCATTTTATCACACATTGTCTTATTACATCTACCCATGTTTTACCCCAACATTTTTGTAGATATAAAATACATATACAGTTTAAATTATTTAAAACATGTATAAAAATCTTTCATCAGCATAGGCAGCAAGTATTCAGATAATATGCACACATAGCACGTAATTAATATAAAATACTTCATATCTATGTGTAAGATGAAAGTAACTATGCACTCACCTGATTAGGTGGTGACTCGGTATTTGAACAGCACTTCGTTATCTCAAAACAATTTTTCCTTGATTAAAACCTAGTATTAATACCACTAGAGTTTAGTTTTAACGTTAACCGTGACTAATTAATAGTCTAGTTATTATTATTATTATATAAGCGTTAAATAACACTCAATATATAAATAATAATAGCCCAAATAATTATTTTAAGGACCTAATAACATTACTATAATTATTTAAAAGTTATATTAAAATTTTCGTAGGCGTACCTTACTTACAGCAGGTTTTTCTCAAAACCGGGCTTCGCTGGAGCAGCGTTTCCGAGCCGAAAGGTTCTTTTCTCGGGACTCCGGGAGCCTCGGAACTTCCTTCGGGTGCTAGGGGGTTTACCTAGACTTTTAGGGGCTCAAGGGAGCTTAGAGAGAGAGTTTAGAGAGAGAAAATGGAAGAGGAAAGGTGTAAGAAATGAGAGAACCCGACACTTCTATTTATAGTGAGTTGGGGCATGTGGTGGCCTTCTGGTGGTGCCACTTGTCCAAATTCTGGTGGTGCCATGTGTCCAATTTCTGGTGGTGCCACATGTCCAATTTCTGGTGGTGCCACGTCACCCAATATCGCGTATCGGCCTCCCGTCTTAGAAAAATCATAACTCTCGCATACGAGCTCCGTTTTTGACGTTATTTATATCCACGCGAAGGCGGGAATGTAATCTACAACTTTCGTTTAGACTCCGTTGGCTAATTTTGAATTTATTTTAAAAGTTATATTTTTAACAGGCCGGGACAGGATTGGTCCGTTAAAAATTCATAACTTCTTCATCTGACGTCCGTTTTCGTCTGTCTTTTTATTGTTACGCCACAATTAAAGAGCTCTTCGATTCTCGTTTAGGTCGTGTCAGCTAAAAACTCGCTTTATCATAAATTCACTATTCACGCTTCCCGGTATCGTGCCGGTTCCGTCGTGAAACTTCGTCGGGTCATAACTTCTTCGTTATAACTCGGATTTCGGCGTTCTTTATATCTCCGGAATCCTTGTTTTGACCACTACAACTTTATGTAAAGATATCGGGCTTATCTCATATTTTAATTTTGACGCTTATTTTTATTCTTTATTAATTATACATTTATAATTAAATAATAAGCACATAAATTCACAAAATACTCAAATATTTCATTTTTATTACATCAAAACAGTTCCAATAGTTGACCTAGACTATTACATCGTCTAAAAATGCTTAGCCCCAAAACCCGGGCGTTACATTATGTGCACATGTTTGGTTGATTGGGGGTTGGGTTGAGGTGGTCCTGATTTGTGCTGTAGGCCAACATACCCGGTGAGCGGTCCGGATAGGCTGTAGGCCCTGCGAGGCGGTCCAGTCATGCCGAAGGCTCGGGAGCGATCCAGATAGGTTGTAGGCCCTGCGAGGCGGTCCAGTCAGGCTGAAGGCTCATTATGCATGCTGTTTTGCAATTGTTATATGATGTGGTTATAATTGTATGACATTGGTATTTTGGGGGAAACTCACTAAGCTTTTGGGGCTTACAGTTTCAGTTTATTGTTTCAGGTACATCATGGGATCGCGGCAAGGCGAAGGCATGATCGTACAACTCCTCATGATTTGTTTATGTTTCAGGTACTTCCGGTTCGAAGGGGAAGAACTCGGGATGATCGCATCGCACACATACCATGATTTTCCGCTTTATTTGATCCTGATGTACTTTTGGATGATTATTTATATAATCTGATTTCCCTTATGGTTTTTATAAATATGTTTGGTTAATGGTGTTATTAACACAAAAATGAAATTTTTGGTCATAAATTTTTGGGACGTTACACGAGAAGCCCTAGTACATCTACAACCAGTTAAAGAAACTTCTTAAAAGACAATGGACATTAATAATTGTGTGGCCCAGGATTATGAATATGAAGACAAACATTTGTACTTGTTGAATAATTATGTGGTTTAAGATTAAGAAGTTGAAGACAATAATTTGCTACTTGTTGAATTGTGGGATTCATCTTGTTTGGTTTTGATTTTGATGTTTCTAAAATGATTTTCTTCACTTTATTAGGCTAACAACACTTAATTATCTTTTATGATTAATAGTATGTCTGAAACAAGGGAACCCTACCACCGTTCAACCATATGATTAGTCTAAAAGGTATACAAAATCTTGTTTTATCTTGACTTTTAAAGAAAAAGAGACAAATAACAAAGTTACCAAGCATATGGAAGTTGGAGAAGCTCATATATTTCATAATATTGGCCGTTTGGATAAGGGTCAACAGAAAATGAAACATGTAATCAACAGTAGTACTTGAATGATCAAGTAAGCTTGTCTTTCTCTCATTTTATGTTGCAATCAGTACTTGCATAATTGTTACTGTTTGGATGTATAAAACTATAAATAATTGTTTGTTTGTTTTTTCTGTTCATGTTTACAAGTATTTAAATATTTAGATATTTTATGGTTTAACCATTATATTTTATTTTTTCTATTAAAACCAACTACTTTTGAAAAACAGTTCCACCATGGCTTTTATAACCTCTTATTGCAGGTTACCCTCATAATCTGTTATTCTATTTTTTTCTAACTAAGTTTAATAATTTTTTTTAATGTGCCAACAATAACAATAAATAGAATTTAACTAAAAAGTAAAAAGTAATGATTTTTTAGGTATAGTGGTAAAACGGTTAATAATTTTCATCCAAAGTTACAATATTCAAAATAGTAAGTCTATAATGAGTTTGACAATGATGCATCAAGTCTTACAATAGTGCATCTGATACGAACCCATCCCATACTAGGCTCGTATCATATCATAAGCCCAAGTGTAGAACTCACTCCCAAAAGCCAGCTTGTAGGAGGAGGGGACACTTAGACTTATAAGCCACCAACTTATAGTACTTTCGACCGATGTGAGATCATAACAATACCCCACGCTTTGAAGAGCCAACGTCCTCGTTGGTCACGGTTAGCACCCCCTTTTGGGGAAGCCACCACTCCGAGTCATTGTTGGTTACGGCTACGTTGGTCACGGTTGGCACCCCCTCTTTTCAGGTCCAAGCCACCACTCCGTAGGCCACCACTCCAAGTGTTGGCACCCCGAAAGATGGGGACGGCTCTGATACCAATTGATACGAACCCATCCCATACTAGGCCCGTATCATATCATAAGCACAAGTGTAGAACTCACTCCCAAAAGCCAACTTGTAGGAGGAGGGGACACTTAGACTTATAAGCCACCAACTTATAGTACTTTCGACCGATGTGAGATCATAACAGCATCACATTGTATCGCTCGTAATCTATAAACTTTCATGAGAGCTATATACAAACCCGTTTAAAGAGTCGTACATAGAGCTCGATGCATACCAATATACATGGGTATTTTGGACAGTATTAAGCCAATAAAACTTTGACTGCTAAAATCAATCATTATTTTAATAAAAATATGGACAGTTTGGTCATAAACTGTTAAAAGAAGCCATTTTTTCAATAAACAAGAAGAAAAAAAAACATCCAATGTATTATGACAAATTACATGTGCATATGAAAATAAAACATTAGATATACATACAAATTTAAAGGGCATACAAACGAGATAATATTCATTCCAAACATGTGCATAAGGCACTAAATGTTGGTAAATGTGTGACAACGGTACATGCCAATGTATTTGGACAACAATGAACTATTTATGTAATTCTCTATGTAGCCCACGGATGGCGCCAATGTTGCTACACAATCTCCTGGATGACTGATAGTCTTCGAGTGATTAATCTTCCTAATGCACAAACATGATGGCACACTGTAAGAGATAAATGCTAGGTTAGAAACGATACCGAGGGATGGATTCCGATATTACTCTGCGATGCCTATATTAGATGTCGAATGATAAGCTTGTCAAATTGCTTGTGTGAGAAATTTATGCCCTTACCGATGTATATCGAGGCCCTTATACACACCCGAGAAAGTCCGAGTTCTTGCTTCATTGACCAAGCTATGTTTTTATCTGAAGGTTGCAAGGGTAATACCATTTGATATAATAGTGTTGCTTTTTCTATGTTTCCCGGGATGTTGCATACTATTTGCACAAATGATTTTTTTTTGTTATAAAATATTGTTTTTCCGACTATTCAGTTGGTTTAAGCTGCTGAATGGCGGTCGGCTCGGTAAATTGTGGGATTACCATGTTGTTGTTTTCATATCATTTTTATGTATGAGCTAAACCCCATACACCATTATAAGACATTAATATAATTTGTAATTCATCTTACTAATCTAAAACAATCATTTTAGTCTTATTTTGTTATATAACTTTTTAAGATCATATTTTTTAGGATAAATTCATCGTTCATCTCACTTATCCCTAAGATCAAAGACCCCATCTCGCTTCGGGATTTCAGACCCATCAGTCTGATTGGTTCTCTGTACAAAATCATTGCCAAGATCTTAGCGAGCAGAATAAAGAAAGTGATGGGGAATTGTATAGATGATGTGCAGTCAGCGTACGTAGAAGGAAGAAATATCCTTGATGGGCCGTTAATAGTTAATGAGATCTGCTCCTGGGCAAAGAAGGTGAAAAGGAAAGTTCTGCTCTTCAAAGTGGACTTTGACAAAGCATTCGATTCCATTAACTGAGGATTCCTTGACTCCAATCTAAAAATTATGGGGTTCGGTGACAAATGGAGGGCATGGATTAAGGGGTGTCTTGAATCATCTAAAGCATCATTCTTGGTTAAGGGAAATCCGACCAAGGAATTTTCAATATCAAAAGGGGTTCGGCAGGGTGACCCACTTTCACCGTTTCTCTTCATCATAGTAATGGAGGGTCTAAGTGCTGCTATGAAAGCTGCATGTGAGATTGGTGTCTTCAAAGGTTTAGTTCTACCACACGGGGGACCAACCATCTCTCACCTACTATATGCTGATGACGCATTGTTCGTAGGAGAATGGTCGAAAAGGAATATAAAAAACCTTGCAAGGATTCTGAATTGTTTCCATGTTTCTTCGGGCCTCAAAGTTAACTTTGATAAGTCCAAGGTTTTTGGTATAGGCGCTGACTCGCAAGAAGTCTCCAGTTGGGCAGCAACTCTCGGTTGTAAACCATCATCTCTCCCTTTCACATATCTTGGGGTCCCAATCGGAGCGAACATGAATCTTTCCAAGAACTGGAAACCGGTGATCGAGAGATTTCATAAAAAACTTTCCATTTGGAAAACTAAAACGCTATCATTCGGTGGTAGACTAACATTAATTCAATCGATATTGGGCAATCTACCAAGCTATTACCTCTCAATCTTCGTTGCTCCAGAAGGGGTAGTAGAAAAGTTGGAAAAAATTCGCAGGACTTTTTTATGGGGAAGATCTTAAGGAAAAAGATGCATTCATTGGGTCTCTTGGGACAAAGTGACTGCTTCTAAAGAAGATGGTGGTCTCGGGGTCAGTAACATTAAATCACTAAATATTTCTCTCATTATGAAGTGGTGGTGGAGATTGAGGTCTGAACCTGCAGCCCTCTGGGCCAATGCCATAATCAGCATGCATAATTTTAAAAACAAACCTGACCTCTGTTATGCCAATAAATACATATCAGGCACATGGAAAAACATTGCAAGTATTGGCAAGCATCTTCAAAAAAAAAAAGACATCCCCATTGATTCGGTGATATCCAAAGAATTTGCCCCCACGGGTGCGGCATGGAAGTGCCATCTCACGGGTGACGGAACTTACTCAGTGAATGTTCTCCGGAAAAAATTGGATTTTAACCCTAATGTAAATATTGGACGTTTCACATGGCTGAAGGAGGTTCCAATTAAAGTTAATTGCTTCATATGGAGGGCTAAATTGGGCAAAATACCTTCTGCTGTAGGTCTCTTGTCTAGAGGGGTAGCTTTGGAAAGTCCAATATGCAAACAATGTGAGGATGTCAATGAATGTTCAGACCATGCCCTGATTGGATGCAAATATGCGAAAACGGTTATGCAAGGGGTCTTTCAATGGTGTGGTGTTGCCATGGACGAGTTCAGTACAGTGAACGACATGATCACATTTGTAAATTCACGTTTCGGATGCTAAAAAAAAGGAGAATGTTCATGGGAATATGTTACAGTATGCTTTGGAGTATATGGAAAGCAAGAAATGAAAGAGTCTTCGAAAATAAACGGGTGTCCCCTTATAATCAGGTAGACATTACCAAATCCATCACTCACCTGTGGATCAAAAATAGGGGTAAAAAAGGCAACATTGATTGGTTAGCATGGTGTAATTGCCTATTTTTCTGTTTGTAAACGGTTGCCTACATTTTGTATTCCCATCTTCCTCTTCTAGTCACTTGCTAGAGGTTGGTTTTTTAATATATATATTTTTTCTGCTGGTTTAAAAAAAAAAAAAACTTGAGGATGTGTTTGTGCATTAAAACTAAAATTATGACCAATAGTAAAAGAGCCTAAAACTTAAGGGTCGTTTTTTGCGGTATATCTCCGATGAACCGCAACAAGTACTTCCCACAATCCTCGACGATTGAAAAACGACGTCGTAAAGCCGTCTGATACGAGACAATTCGAACAAAAACAAGATGGAATCAGAGAAGCCTCAGTCTCCCAGTCAACTTTCTCGTCCTCCTTTTTTGCTTTCTTTAACACACATTACAGAGAGCGAAATCTCAACGAGCTCAACAAGAATCTATTCATACTTCCCCGGATCGATGAACTTAAGTTGTAATTTCTTTATGGTTTTAGGATTTTGAGGGTGTCAATTTCGAACTAGGGGTTTTTTGTTGTGTGAGGGTTTGCGAGATTGTAAATATGATGGTATCAAGAGGTTTATTTGGTTGGTCGCCGCCGCGGCAACAGCCGCTAACGCCGGTGTCGGAGGTGTCGGAGTGTCCGTCTCCTTACGTAGACACAAGTAACGATGCGGTTCCTACAGAAATTGATGATGTAGTGGAGGAGACGGAGGAGATCGAGCAGCCTCCGGAAACAGTGCCGTTTTCGAGGCTGTTCGCGTGTGCTGATAGGTTTGATTGGGTGCTTATGGTAGTTGGATCGGTTGCTGCGGCGGCGCATGGGACTGCGCTTGTGGTTTACTTGCATTATTTTGCTAAGATCATTCAGTTGCTGAGTCATGGCGATGAGAGTTCGGATTTGCTTTTTCATAGGTTCAAAGAGGTAATTAGAACTTTATGCTTTTCATTCTGAACCACAAGTAATCGTGAGCTGCTGTCCTTTTCTTCATAAAGAAATTTCAAATCCAAAATTGGTGATGTTTTTAATTTCAGCTCTGAAAACAATTATATTGCTATTTGTGAATCTAGTTATTAGATTTCCTCCTATCATCAATTAATTCTGATCATTTTGAATAATCCGGATTTTCTAATGAGATTCAAAATCATTTGCTTCACGATATCACTTGTTCATAAGATCAAAGTCATAAAACCATAAATTCATACACTTTCATGATTTCTGCAGCTTGCTCTGACCCTTCTTTATATTGCTGGTGGTGTTTTTGCTGCTGGTTGGATAGGTACACATTCTTATCTACTCTCATTTATCTGTCATTTTCACAATGCCCCTTTTGTAATCACTTTTCCATTCAGAGGTTTCATGTTGGATTCTTACCGGAGAAAGGCAGACAGCTGTTATTAGGTCTAGATATGTCCAAGTACTTCTAAATCAAGATATGAGTTTCTTCGACACATATGGCAACAATGGTGACATTGTGAGTCAAGTATTAAGTGATGTATTGCTTATCCAGTCTGCTCTTAGCGAAAAAGTACGTTCTTTTCTCATCAAGTTTTGCTTATTGGAATTAAAATGTTAAATTTTCTTTAACATCATCCATCATTATCATTAATGCAGGTTGGTAATTATATCCATAACATGGCTACATTCTTCAGTGGGCTTGCAATTGGATTCCTCAACTGTTGGCAAATTGCTGGGCTCACTTTATTAACTGGCCCCTTTATAGTGGCTGCAGGAGGAATATCAAATATATTTCTCCATAGACTTGCTGAGAATATTCAAGATGCTTATGCTGAAGCAGCTAGTGTTGCTGAACAGGTTAAGTATTAAAGTCATCATCAAATCTAACAAATAGATCAGGACACACATTTATTTTGTGGTTACTTAATGAAAAAAAAACATATACATATATTTTCATTTTGCAGGCGTTTTCTTACATGAGGACATTATACGCATTCACAAACGAAACATTAGCAAAATACTCATATGCAGCTTCACTACAAGCTACATTAAGATATGGTATTCTAATAAGTCTTGTACAAGGGTTAGGACTTGGGTTCACATATGGGCTTGCAATTTGCTCTTGTGCTTTACAACTTTATGTTGGAAGATTTTTAGTTATACACAAATATGCTCATGGGGGCGAAATTGTCACAGCTCTTTTTGCTGTTATCTTAAGTGGGCTTGGGTTGAATCAAGCAGCTACAAATTTTTATTCATTTGAGCAAGGAAGGATTGCAGCGTATAGACTTTTTGAGATGATTGCTCGTTCATCATCCAGTGTTGATAATGAGGGAAACATTCTTGATTCTGTTCAAGGGAATATTGAGTTTAGAAATGTTTATTTTAGTTATTTGTCACGTCCTGAGATACCGATTTTGAGTGGCTTTTATCTCACTGTTCCTGCTAAGAAAACCGTGGCACTTGTTGGAAGAAATGGATCTGGTAAAAGTAGTATTATTCCACTTATGGAAAGGTTTTATGATCCTACATTAGGTATGTAATATGTTACTTCATTCTATCTTCACACTATTTCTTACAAAAGTATTAGTTCAGTGATCTATTGAGTCTCAAAAAACAATTAGGGACTTAAAGTGCAAAATGCTCACAGTTTGTTGACAACTAATGACATTAACCCTATTTCTTTTATATGAACTGATGTAATATATTCTTTTATTTATTGTTTTCTTTTTCAGGGGAAGTTCTTCTGGATGGAGAGAACATCAAGAACCTGAAATTGGAATGGCTAAGGAGTCAAATTGGTTTAGTCACTCAAGAGCCTGCATTACTAAGCTTAAGTATCAGGGACAACATTGCCTATGGGAGAGATGCCACATCACTTCAAATTGAAGATGCAGCTAAAACAGCTCATGCACATACATTCATCAGCTCACTTGAAAAAGGATACGATACACAGGTAACTAAAAACCAAAAGAGTAATTGAAATTATAAAATTACCTTTTTAACCTAATGAAAAAAATGTTTTGCTTTCAGGTAGGTAGGGCTGGTTTATCTTTAACAGAAGAACAGAAGATAAGACTTTCTGTTGCAAGGGCAGTGCTTTCAAATCCTTGTATTCTTCTTCTTGATGAGGTGACAGGTGGACTTGATTTTGAAGCTGAAAGATCTGTTCAGGAGGCTTTGGATTTGTTAATGTTGGGTCGTTCAACCATTATAATTGCTAGAAGGCTTTCTTTAATTAAAAATGCTGATTTTATAGCTGTGATGGAGGAAGGTCAGTTAATGGAGATTGGGACACATGATGAATTAATAGCTTCAGATGGGTTATATGCAGAGCTTTTAAGATGTGAAGAAGCAGCTAAACTCCCAAAAAGGTACATTCAGGTGCTATTAAAGTTTACTTCTTATGAGTAATTTTAATTTATGTAAAAACAATTAGTGAGTTTATTTGATATCATTTTAGGATGCCTGCAAGAACCCCCAATGAGACCTCAACATTCCAAATCGAAAAAGATTCCACCTTACAAGAACCATCATCTCCCAAATTTACCAAATCGCCCTCACTTCAGCGAGCCTCCAACCTACACACAGCAAGATCTCCAGATTCCAATTACAACTCACATGGATCTCCAAAAAAAACAGTTGAAAATGGAACAGAAAACCAGCCACCAATAAAAAGACAAGACAGTTTTGAGAAAAGATTACCAAATTTACCAAAAATCGATGTCCATTCAATCCCACGCCAACAATCACTCAATTCTGACCCCGAATCACCAATTTCACCATTGTTGACATCTGATCCGGATAATGAAAGGTCACATTCACAAACTTTCAGTCGACTTAATTCTCGTTCTGATCACCATCCGGTCAAGGTCAAAGTCAAAGTTAAAGTCAAATCAGTGAAGGAGAAGAAAGAACGAAAAGATCCTCCATCAATGTGGAGGCTTGTGGAACTTAGCTTTGCTGAATGGCTTTATGCTGTTTTGGGAAGCATTGGTGCTGCGATTTTCGGTGCTTTTAACCCTCTTCTCGCGTATGTAATCGCCCTAGTTGTCACAGAATATTACAAAAATGACACCCACAGACATATGCGACATGAAGTGGATAAATGGTGCTTAATTATCGCATGCATGGGTGTTGTTACTGTAGTAGCAAATTTTTTGCAGCATTTCTATTTTGGGATAATGGGGGAGAAAATGACAGAGAGAGTTAGGAGAATGATGTTTTCTGGTTAGTAATTCTTCTTCCTCAATCACGTAAATTACATTTTTGGTCCCTGAGTATAGTCGATTTTTGCAATTTTGGTCCATATTTGAGGTTCTTGTAACGTTTCTGGTCCCTGTTCCAAAACGTACAAAAACCTTAAATAAGGACCAAAATTGCAAAAATCGACTATACTCAGGGACCAAAAATGTAATTTACTACTAAGGTTAATTTGATGATTGTTTTTTTTTTTTTTTTCCAATTATAGCAATGCTTAGGAATGAAATTGGGTGGTTTGATGAAGAAGAGAACAGTGCTGATACATTGTCAATGCGGTTGGCAAATGATGCAACTTTTGTGAGAGCTGCTTTTAGCAACCGACTTTCTATTTTTATACAAGATGTTACGGCTGTTCTTGTGGCACTCCTGATTGGGATGCTTTTAGAATGGCGGTTGGCTTTAGTGGCTCTGGCTACAGTACCTGTTCTTACTGTTTCCGCTATTGCTCAGGTACGTACACGTTAGATTGCATGTTGTACATGTGTTTCTTGCTTTCGTTTGTTTTTTAAGGTTTTCATTAGGTATTGTTTCATTTGTTTGTCATTCCATATTTCCATTCCACGAACCAAACACTACCTTACGAATTTAAACTTTTCAGAAACTATGGCTAGCCGGATTCTCAAAAGGCATCCAAGAAATGCACAGAAAAGCATCATTAGTCCTTGAGGACTCAGTTAGAAACATCTACACTGTAGTCTCGTTTTGCGCCGGAAACAAAGTAATGGAGCTTTACCGCTTCCAACTCCACAAAATCTTCACAAAAAGCTTCCTCCACGGCCTAACAATCGGCTTCGCCTTTGGATTCTCCCAATTCCTTCTCTTCGCCTGCAACGCCTTCCTCCTTTACTACACCGCACTCTCAATCAAAAACCATCACGTCAATCTCCCAACCGCTATCAAATCCTACATTGTCTTTTCATTTTCCACTTTTGCCCTTGTCGAGCCTTTCGGTCTCGCCCCTTACATTCTCAAAAGACGAAAATCCCTAACTTCCGTATTCGAAATAATCGACCGAATTCCCAAAATCGACCCCGACGACCCCACCGCGTTAAAACCACCAAACGTCTACGGCTCCATCGAGTTGAAAACCATCGACTTTTCCTACCCGACGCGCCCCGACATCCTCGTACTAAACAATTTTTCCCTCAAAATAACCGGCGGGACAACCGTCGCGGTTGTAGGCGTCTCCGGATCCGGTAAAAGCACGATCATATCATTAATCGAACGGTTCTACGATCCGGTTTCCGGAAGCATCACGTTAGACGGACGCGATTTAAAACAATTCAACCTCCGATGGTTGCGAAACCACCTCGGTGTAATCCAACAAGAACCCGCGATTTTTTTAACAACGATTAAAGAAAATATAATCTACGCGCGACATAACGCGAGTGAGGCGGAGATTAAAGAAGCCGCGAGGATTGCTAACGCGCACCATTTCATAAGCAACTTGCCACACGGGTACGACACGCATGTGGGGATGCGAGGGGTGGAGTTGACTCCGGGTCAAAAGCAACGGATCGCGATAGCGAGGGTTGTTTTGAAAAACGCGCCGATTTTGTTGTTGGACGAGGCGAGTTCGGCGATTGAGAGTGAGTCGAGTCGGGTGGTTCAAGAGGCGCTTGATACGTTGGTTATGGGGAATAAAACGACGATTTTGATAGCGCATAGAGCGGCTATGATGAGACATGTTGATAATATTGTGGTGATTAATGGTGGGAGGATTGTTGAGGAAGGTGGGCATGATTCTTTGATGGAGAAGAATGGTTTGTATGTGAGGTTAATGCAACCTCATTTTGGGAAGGGTGTACGTCAACATAGGCTTCTTTAGGGTTTGTAGATTGAATGAGATTGAGGAGAGTATTCTTTTGGAGGCGAAGGAAACTTCGTGGTATATTGATTTTTGTTGATTGTAGCAGAATGGTTGTGTACTTGTGTTTGTTTATTTTTGGTGATTTTTTATAGATTTGTATATGCAAGTTGATACAGGCTAAAATGGAGGAAGTAATGGTAGTATTGTAATTCTTTGTGTATATAAAGAGACTTGGAATCCTTTGAACTTGCTCTTGTTTAGGTCTTTATTAATTCAATCATTTATATATTTTTGTGATGACTTATGAGAATTTGGTTTATAAGGGTGTGCTTGTAATTTAAAATGTTGATGGAGAGTGGAAAAACAAACTGTCATAATGGATGATTCATTTATATCTTTGGTTGGTTTCTACAAATCGTATAAAATTTTACTTGATTTTTGTACACTTGTATATAGATACAAGATATAGTTTCAACATTTTTTTATATATTATTCGACTACTAGTGGGGTACCTGCTCATTAGATAGTTTCTTTTTGGCGGTGTAGCTGTACACAAGATTCTAGTAAAACTTGTAATTCAGTCCATGTTATTCTGCTTAGGCTTGACAATCGGGTTGGGTTCGGGTTGGCGGATCAGAAAACATAAACTCAACCCAACCCATATAATATATGGGTTGGCGGGTCATGGGTTGGTGGTTGGGAAAGCTCAACCCAATCCAACCCATATAACCCGTTTAAGTATATGGATTCACGGATTTACAAGTTAGCGGGTCAAATCCAACCCATATAACTCGTTTAATAAATAAGCAATGCACTTTAAAAAATGAGGATTTTTTAACATAAAGTCATAAAGTGATTAAAGTAATTAACATAAAAAAACAGTTTTCAACATAAATTCATAAAATCATTAACATCTAAATAAAATTGAAAAATAAAAACGTTCATACAAAGTGGATGCGTTCTTCGTTCATGACTCGTGGGTATCTAATAAAGACGACATGCGTTTTTTCTTTTTTGGTTAGGGCACCGCAAACACAGATTAGACACATACGCATATGGAAGGAATACAATGATACGAAATATTACGAATACGGAAGGAAATCAGATTTCATTAATAATTAAATATATCTATTTCTTTTAAATGTAATATATATATATATATATATATATATATATATATATATATATATATATATATATATATACACACGGGTTGACGGGTTGACATGTCAAAAATCTCAACCAAAACCCGTCTATTTTTGGGTTGGGTCAGTGACGGGTTACAGTTAGATCGAGAGTTGCCACCCCTACTGCTCTAATACACGAACGAAGTTTAGTAGTGCCATCATATGTTTTTCTTGTGTCCATGGACCAAAACCTCAAAATATGTCCATGATTTTACCTTACTTGATCAATGAAGAATAGACAAAACATATGTTCATATGGCACTTGACCTTTACATACAAAATGTTGTTAAAATTGTTTATAAACTATTTTAATGATGACTTGAATTCTTATCCTGTCATTAAATTCTTCTCGATTTATTAAAATTACATTTTAAGTCTTTTTTTAATGTCAATTTTTTTGCTACAAATAATTCTTCAAATTTTAACTTGTTTTAGTTCTCAAACATCACAAATAAACGAAATTTTAATTATTTTTTTTAACTTTTTGCTTATTTGAGGTCTTACTTTGTACCCAACAAAATTAACAAATCATGTTTAAATTCATATTTATTTGTATAATTCAGTGTTTGTAAAAATCCTGACTAAGTCCTGATTAATCTCCGATTAATCCGTAGGCGCTACTCGGCCGAGTAGAGGACGCCAAACCATCTCTGCCTATGCAATGAGTGAAACAGTAGTAAACCATGAAATTTTAACAATTTGAAGAAGTTCTATCCTGGTAGAAACTATTTGAGGAATAATTGGTGTTATATTAATCATATTAACTTATTTTGTAATTATATTACTGGTATTTACGAACTTTGTTATGATATTAGTCATTTAAAAAAAAATTAACAAATTAATAATTTATGGTCCCTGATTAATCATTGTCTAGCCGATTAATCCCTTAAACCCGGTCCACCGACTAATTAATTATACTATCTCTCTTGAATTATTATTTATTGTTATGAGTCAAATATGACTATCATCCTTAAGTTTAGGGACCTTTTTTGTAAATAGGAAAAAAAGTAATGTTGCTCTATGACCTTTTAAGTTTGACATATAGCTTTTATTTTCAAGTTTCTTAGTGTTCCCAAATGTGCTATCTATTTCGTTTTTGAACTTTGTTAGTTTCGTAGTTTTAATATTTTGTATCATATCTATATATACACACAAGATGGCAAACACCAAGACCATTGAGACATTTACAAAAGCAGAAAAACTTAAATAAAATTTGTCGCTTATATAATCATTTTATCAATTACAATTATAATATTTTGAAGGCATGGAGCATATTCTCCATGTCTTTGTTTGACCATCTATATTCATTAAAATTTTAAATAAGGAGCAGCTTATTCAAGACATGATCAAACCTAAGGAAGAAAATACATTCCTCCTATGTTGGCACAAGTTCAAAGAAAGAGAAGTGCCAAAAATATGATGAATTTTAGATGATCAACTGACATAAAAAGAAAGAACCAACTAGATCAGTTCCATTCACCTAAAAGTATGAAGAAAAGAAAATATACATTTCCTTATATAGCTAAAAACAAAGGTTGGAATTCTATATTAACAAAAGCCCTATTTCAAATACATATATTCAAGATCTGCAGACGTAATCTACTTCATCTGGTTGCATAGTTAGAGACACACTCTTAGCATTATAGGGTCGGTGGTATATCACACATCTTTTTGATCAGAAGCTCCATAGTAAAAATAATAAAATGCATTTGAAATATACACAGTGTTGTTTAATTTACAGCATTCATATAAAGACGAGATAGGTAACTCAACTGCAACATTAAAGAGGTCATTCTTGGATTTTGTGTAGTTATGACTTATGATGGATAAAGTTCTAGACCGAGGAGATGTTCTGTTTGGGAGGTATTCTTAAGGGATTTCCTGGTTGATGCAACTGAAATCTGTTTGATGGTAATGTGTGCATCTTATCTTAGCTTATTATGGAATGATCAAGCATACCTCATGTGTCCATCTTCAGTGTTGAAATTCTTCAAAATATCAAATTTGGTGGGTGTTAAACGATAATAAGAAAAGATTTGAAAGTACAATAATACAACAAGTAAAAAAGAACAATGCCACAGTAAGAAAAATAAAATGAAATACACTTATACACACGTAGTTACACAAACACAAATACTCGCATAGAAATTCAAATAGACACACAGATACACAAACACACGTATACAAAATAATTTCAGGGGGGTACTTTGCGTAGTTTCAACTTTCAAGGCAAAAGAAAAAAACAAATAAAAATGATATTGCCCAAAAATTTCGATCAGAAATTCAGAAAATGAAATCAATTTTGCAGAATACAAATTCTATAATCGATCTCAACAGGACGAAATCAGAAAATCATTTTTTTAAGAAAATATAGTTAATTTTGCAGAAAAAGAAATCAGAAGCAAACCTAAAGCGGGCATCTTTTGGTCGTAGGAAGAACAGAGTCAGAAAATGCACAGTGCTGGGCAGGTGGAGGGCGGTGTGGTGGCTGGAAGACGGAGGAGGCGGCGACGTATGCTAAAGGACGGAGTCGGGATCAAATTTTTAGCATCTTCTTGCTCTGAACCCTAGAGTCGGGGTCAAATTTTTAGCTTCTTTTTAGCATCTTCTTGCTCCACCATACACATGTCATCACCTGACCTCTTTTGAATCCTTTTTAATCGGGCTTGCCCGGGGTTCCTGAGCCGTTATTTCTGGTATTTATAAACACATACTCTCTCTACTTACCACCCAGATCACACTCAACAGAAGTGATCGATTTTCAATTTTCCAGACAGATTTATTATTTTTCCCCAAAACATGCCTCTTTACAGAATCACCATCGGATCTCCGGGGGAAGCCGCCCACCCCAATACACTCAAATCCGGCCTATCAGAATTCATTTCCACCTTCATTTTTGTGTTTGCCGGCTCAGGCTCCGGCATGGCTTACGGTATGTTGTTAATTAGCTATTTATTTAATGAAATAATAAAAATATTTTTTTATCTCTTAATTAATTAACTACTGGGATCAGGTAAGCTGACGTATGATGCCCCAGCAACGCCGTCAGGCCTAGTGGCGGCTTCACTATCCCATGCTTTTGCCTTATTTGTGGCGGTTTCTGTTGGTGCAAACATTTCCGGCGGTCATGTAAATCCGGCCGTCACATTTGGCTCCTTCATTGGCGGGAATATCTCGTTTTTAAGCGCGATTGTGTATTGGATCGGTCAATTACTCGGATCCCTTGTCGCCTGTTTGCTACTCCAGTATGTCACCGGTGGAATGGTAAGACCAAATGGTTAAACTCAAGTCTGAACTTAACCGGAATATAACGACATAAGCCAAAACACTTGACTGAATTTATTAAGACACTAACAAATTTACGTGTTTGTCAATAGAGTTTCTTTTTTCTTTAAAATACATCTCAACTTAAAATCTATATGACTATATATTCGGTATAGAAAAGAAATAAAGTTTATGTATACAAACACTTTAAAGGTGTTTGAGATGGCTTAGTTTATTTATTCCGGTTTTAAAGACATTTTTTTTTGATGTTTTGATAAAATAAAATGAAAAATGTTTATTGATTTAAACAAAATAGTTTTTAGTAAGTTCGTTACTTCTATTTTATTTGAAAGTGTTTATAACTAATTTAAAAATGCTTATTTTAGTAGGAAACTAGTTTACTTTTTACATATGTTTCAACCTTAACAAAATCATATAGATGACCGTCTATTTTTACATCTTTTCACATCAATGAAGAGTATAACAATTAATTATACTTTTACCTATGTTTTTTTTACACAGAAAGAAATTTGGTAAACACTAAAAAAAATATTTTTTCAGCTTATAAAAGTTAGACGCTACATAAAGTCATAAACTATCCAAAACCTTTTTAATTTTTTTTTTTTGATACCACATAATTTAAGTAAAAACAAACATAAATTGTTTTAAATAAACAACGCCCATTTCTATAATTAAACATTATTACTTATTCACATGTTAATTACATTTATATTTTAAAACATATGTTGTGGATTAAAATAAAAAGTGATTGTAGGCAACACCGGCGTTTGGGCTATCATCAGATGTTACAGTTGGAAACGCACTCGTGTTGGAGATCGTGATGACATTCGGCCTAGTCTACACGGTGTATGCCACCGCAGTGGATCCCAAAAAGGGCAATATTGGAATTATTGCACCTTTGGCAATTGCGTTCATAGTGGGTGCAAATATTTTAGTTGGCGGTGCGTATGATGGTGCATCAATGAACCCGGCGGTATGCTTTGGTCCGGCCGTGGTGAGCGGGGTGTGGAAAAATCACTGGATCTACTGGGTCGGCCCGTTTCTTGGTGCCACTATTGCAGCACTTATATATGATAATATCTTTATAGATGAGCATGAGGCGCTTCCGGTAACCGATTATTGATTATTTGGTTTAGTTTATGATTATTAGTGAAATTGATTTTGTCATTTTTGGAAATTAGGCTAAGTTTTTTCAATTGCTTTTAGGGGATTAAATAAGATGTGTTGTTTTGTTTTGTTATTTATATAGTATGGTCTTGATTAATGGTAATTCCGTTATAATTTCCAAATTACAATCCGTGGTTTATTTCATAAAACTGGTCAAAATGTGAGAAAAGATGCATTTTTATGGCATGTGAGGATGCTTAGAACACAAACCTCCGTTACCTTCAACTTCTTCCACAAACTTGTAGTGAAACTTCACCTTTTTTGATTCTTTTTCTTTACCAAACGCCTGGCGCTTCGGGATTCTTATCAAACACCTGGCGTGCATTCTCTGACTCACGTCTACAACTCGAGGTTCAGCACCGAAAACTTCCAACATACGCTCCTTCAACAATATTGCGACTTCCTCCTCCTTAAATCCTTCAAGTTTCACCATCTTCAGCTTCCGCAATTGCCCTTTTTGGACCTTGATGGGCCTCTCATTATCACCGGCAGAGGGCGTCGAGTAGCTTCGTGGGTCAATCTGCAAATTCATTGTGCCATGTTAGAACCTTCGTGGAAGAACTGATTGATCGATTAAACATCGATATCAGCGCGATTTACGACAAAAGAAGGCGGGAACTTACAGTTATGAACAACCTCTTGAGAGAAGTGCAGAACTTCAAGAAACAAAACAACCAATTGATGTTATGATCTTCCATACAAGAATCAACCCACCACAAATCTTCAAGTTTGCTGAATCTAAAATGTTCCTCGTTTTGCTTCGAAAACAACAATGGTCCAAATACGTCCTACAAGAAACCCACAAATCAAAGACGATTCAACTATTTACAAGCCAATACAAACTTACCTTGAACATCCATCCATGGAGTGTAAGTACTTTAACATCCCGAATCGCTCGCAAGAGCGGATTATAATGGTGGTGATTCAAGTGGATAAACCCCGGACATTCAAAATCTAACATCACGTCTTCCAAGTACATTACATTCTTCAGAGAAAACCAGCACAGGGGTCCGCCATATCGAAGAGTTTTGAGCTCCAAAGTCTCGATGAAAACCGACTTAAGATCAACACAATCTCGAACAATTAAGTTCGTAAGCTTAGCAAGACCTTCAACCCTCAAAGACCTGAGTCCATTACATTTGTCGATGATCAATGTCTCGACATACCGAAATTTGTTGATCAGAGACGTAACCAATTCGCAGCTTAAATAATTAACTGAAGTTAATTTGAGGGTCTTGACAGAAAACGGATATGGAGAAGGCTGTGCAAAATCCAAGGTGTTTAACACGATTTCCCACCCAAATTGCCTTGGGAATTCTTGTTTTCCTTTGGAAAAATCAAGATTCAGTTTCTTGTTCAACCCGATTGACGCTGTGAGGATCGACCCTCGATTGTAATGAAATTCAAGCTTTCTGGGTTTCTTTAAAGGATTGTTTTCATCGAAATTAACAAGGAAACTACTAATGATCGATTCAAAATCTTGAAGTTTGACTGTTCTTCCTTTATGTTGGATGCAGGGTCTGTTCCATAAACCTGTAAAGATAGCTACGGCTTTTGATCCAGAATCCAAAGGGTAAATTGAGAGAATTTGAGCAAGAACTTCATATGGTAATTTGCTTATATAGTCTTCCTTAATCTTCAACCTGCAATTTATTCAATGTTTCATTGACTTCATCAAAAAAGTGAAAAACCCAAATCACCACTATTACAGTTGATGCTATAGCAAAATTTCACTCACCTTGAGGTTTCATCAGTAGGGTTGTTCTCTTGTTCTTCCTCCATGTCGTATTGGGTTGAACTTGATCGCTGAAATTTGAAACATTTATGAAAAATTTGTTTCAGTTAAGATTAAATTAAATGATTTTATTGTTATTGAAGGAGGAGCCTTGGCGAACAAGTGTTTGACCTGGTGAGGACGATGACAAATGTCTTCTTCGTACCTTTCCTTTTCTAAAATGCATAATGTTTTTGCAAATTTATCGTATATATATAACGAAATTTACAACATTTTCGACGAAATTGATTCAGATATGCCTAATTCACAAGATTTTCTTGTAAATTTCACAATTTGCTGAGGTTCGGACGATTTGAAAAGAAATACATACGAACTTCCATTGAAATTCTCAAATATTATATTATATTTAATTTAATACATATAAATATACAGACAAAATTACATGTTTGGTTCATTGTCCTTGGTCAACATGAAATTACTATTTTACCCTTACATTATACTTTTAACTTTATTTACTACTTGCTCGTATGCTTCAATCCTGGTTTATCCATGTTTTTTTTTTCTGCTAATAAGATTTGACTTACTACTATTTTCCTCTTTTGCATGTTATCGGATCTAGAGGCTTTTAGTTAGTTTTATTCGTGTATATGTCTTACAAGTTACTTTGATTTGCTTTCCATGTACATGCATACAGTCACTGACGATGATAAAAAAAAAAAAAGGTCCTGTTATGATTCAAGTTAATTACGGAAAATATAAAAATTCGAAAACCTGATTGTACTACATTACGTATAATTAACAAATAAACGACATAGTGAAATGATCATTTACCAAGAGAGACTGATTAAATTACAAATTCTGAAAAAATAACTTGTGAAAATTAATGATATGAATAGCATCTTTATCTTTATTGTGAATATATAATTGATCATATACATGTTTTGTGAAATATTGTATAATCGATATATAAGAATAGATTGAAATACATACCTTCCAACATAGAATAATCCGGTATATCATTAGTTTTTTTTTCGTTGAAGAAAACTTCAATTACCGACGATAAATTTCTTAATATCTAAGGTTTGAAATAATCAATATCAGTTTTGATGTAAACTAGATACAAGCACGTGCTATATTAATTATTATATATGGATGTGGAAATTGTAGAAAATACTCAAATAGTGAAAAGTGAAAACTGATGGGGCCCTTTTGAAATGTAGAGCTGTGATTATTTCTCATCAAAATAAATGAAGGTAATTATTCTGTTTAGAAAGTTTATTCATATAAAATCTTGAATTTTTATCATAGTCAATTTTCCGGTTAAAGAATCACCCTCCACCCATAAAATATTCAATGTGTATGTGGGCCAGCCAGATATTCGCAAAGACATTGGGCCAATTATAAATTATATGCTTGTGAATGTGACCAAGTAAAGATCCGGTTGCGATTGAACACAATTTTAATGCGCCTCTAAAATTAGTAGAAAGAAACAACCCACTAACCCATCAACTTTTCAATCTTTTTTGTTAGGGGTGTTTGGGATCATGTACCTAAAACATTTAATCTTATGTTTTTTTTTAGTAAAAGTTTATTTGTTTATACGGTGAGAAAAAGAAAATTTTAAAAAGAAAAGCTTGGTTTAACTTTATTCAGTTTTAAAACGTAATAAGCTAATAAGTTAGTTTTTAGTGTTTAAGAAATGATGCTTATACTAGAGGGAATTAGATGCGCCGTTGGCGCTGTGTACATTGTTTTGTTTGGTAATCTGAAACTGTAGTACATAACCAACCATATTATAATACTGATGAAATGGGATTACATATACGAAACGGAGGTTGGAATCGATTAAACAGTGACGATTACATTAGCAAAAGATTACAATTTCATATTTTTTTGGTAAAAAATGAGTAAAAGGGCCAATTCGGGGGAAATGAAAAAAATTCACGTGATGTGTTTTTTTACATGCTTTACCCCGTACTGAATTGTATAGTAATTGACATTCTTTTTGTAGTCTGACACGTTCAGCCTATAGCCTGCATCATTTACGAGTGGATTGGAATCACAAAATGATTTTAGTTTCTGAAAGATGAAAATTATAGACTATGAGTGAGCGGATTAGATTTGTTATTATAAAAGACTTAAAAAAAACCATACCAATAGCTTGTTTTCTTGTTCTCGAAACACCTGCAAGTGATTGCAATTCATTACCATCTAAATTTTCTTTCGCATTAATCATGCAATAAGCTAAAGAATTAACAATCGACTCTATATCAAAGTTACAAAATTTATGAAAATTACTAATAGCATCTTAACAATCAATCAAATGACATATATAAGGAAAGAAATCAGTAAGCAAACGTTCAAGTTTCTGAGCATCGTTTTCGGATGGTACGTGCTTTATTATAGATTTTCTTTCCTTTTGTATTTTTTTTGAAACATGTCACATAAACGTTGCTTCAAAGCTCAAGAAACAACGTTGTACTTTTTTGGATGCTTGTGGTTTTATTTTCTGTAATTTTATGCCAACTGATTGAGATTTTAATTTTAAGAACAACAATATACCATTGACTACATTTGCTGATTTACCTAGGTTTATGATTAGTATTTAATAACTTATTTTGTCTTATAAAATATTTTTTTGTAGTTTTTAGAGTTTAGGTTATTTTTGGTAACTTAACTTTTAGCTTTATGCTCATGTGGTCACTTAACTCATTTTAAGTTTTACAAGGTTACTGAACTTTTGACATTATGCTCATTTAGTCACCTAACCTTTGGTTTGGTCACTTAACTTTTGGTTTTATGCTCATTTAGTCACCTAACTTTTAAAATTAGGCTCATTTAGTCACCTAACTTTTAAAATTGTATTCATTTTTATAACTTTATTTTAAAAGTTTAATGACTAGATAAAGACAATTCTAAAAGTTTGATGACTAAATGAACACAAAGCCATAAGTTAAATGACCAAACTAAAATTAAGTGACTAAATGAGCACAAAGCCAAAAGTTCGATTACCTTTTAAAACTTAAAATGAGTTAAATGACTAAATGAACACAAAACTCAAAGTTAAATGACTAAAAATGACCTAAACTCTAGTTTCTATCGTAACAAACAAGTTTTTTTCTTTCTTTTGGATAGTAATATTATTTGTAATAATGAAACTAAAAGAAATTATGCAACAAGGTTATCCGATCCCGTAATCGGAAGCCACGATTTTAGGATTGGTTTCAAAATTTTAACAACTGTTTAATTAGTTTCGGTTCCGGTTCTAACTTCACAAAAACTGTTGGTTCCGATTCACGGCAAATTAGATAAGTACCCGTTTATAGGGAATGGTTATTTGGAAAACAAAAAAATCATAAAAATCATAAAAATGCATAAAAAAATACCTAGAGATCACAAAACTTTTTTTTTGACATTTTTTATGAAAAAATCGCAGGTTTTTAAAGCAATCCGCTGAAAAAAAAAATTGATTTTTTTTTATAAAAAAAAAATTGATTTTTTTTTATTTTTCAGCGAATTTTAATAAAAAGCTGCGATTTTTTATAAAAAAAATTCAAAAAAAAGTTTTGTGATCTCTAAGTATTTTTTTATGCATTTTTATGATTTTTAGGTTTTTTTAGGGTTTTTTGTTTTCCATAGAACCTAAACCTATATAATCACTTCCACTTGTCATACAAACAAATCAATAAAGCAGTATTTGGTGAACAATAATCAAAAGTTGTAATTAAATTTTCACAAACTTTTTTTTTCTTAGATGTTAATATTTCATTCTATAAGATGTGGTGCTATTTTGCATTTAAATGAAATGATATTTTGTAATCGGGAAATAATTATCTATATATAATTTTACTAACATAGAAACATAATAAAAACTAGAAAAGATTCTCCGGCGTTGCCGGGGTCGGAAGGTATTGCTTTGTAAAGTAAAGTAGCATGTTGGTTGCTTTTTTTTCCGTTAATGTGAGGGTAATTTGGTTTTTCAGGTAGTAGGGACTGAATATTTTCACCATGGGTAAACCATATGGACCATTTATGTAATTTTGGCGGTGGTGGTGGTGGTGGTGATGGAAGATGGTGGGTGGGTTTATGGTATTGGGTGAGTATTTTCTAATAAATAAAACATTAATTTAAAATCAAAAAGAGAATGTTAAATCTGGTAAACCACAGGGACCAATCATGTAATTTTGTCTAACAATAATAATAACAATGATGAGGGACCATTTCTGCCAAAAGACTAAATACTAATAATATGTAATAAAAGGCGAGGGTTATGAAAAAATTCAAACTAAAGTGAAATGGTTGTTTGTGAACAAAAGCATAAAGATGAAGGGTCAATGTTGTAAGTTGGAGGACCAAAATTGACAAAAAAAGTGTCACTTTACTGTTAAAATCTTTCATAACTTTAATATATATATATATATATATATATATATATATATATTAAATGCATTAAGTTTATTATTTTCAAACAATAATTAAGAATTAAAAATGTAAGTTAATATGAAGAATGATTATTTTATTAAATAAATTTTTTTATTTCATTGTTGTTAAGGCCCCGATCATGATTTTAATATCTTATAATTTTAGGATCTTACAATGAAAAATGATCTTATCACACTTGCATCGTGTTGAGTACAAGTGTCATGTGATTTTCCAAAGCTATTTTGATTCCGAAGTTCTTACTTTTCGAAGACTGAAAACTGCATAAGTAATTTTGATTACGAGACTATGACGATACCGAAGTAGGTTATAGAGCATATTATGCTCCTTCGGTATGTAATTTTGAAACAAGATCTATACTAGGATCTTAGGATCCCGACTAGAATCTTGATATCTTAACTCGATCCAATCTCACATGTTTTATTCATTCGTCAAATCTTTAGCTTAATAAACTTTATAAAATTCATCATTTCT
This sequence comes from Lactuca virosa, assembly GCF_052849685.1. Classification (NCBI taxonomy): domain Eukaryota; kingdom Viridiplantae; phylum Streptophyta; class Magnoliopsida; order Asterales; family Asteraceae; genus Lactuca; species Lactuca virosa. The sequence continues at coordinate 22,977,116 of NC_136433.1, forward strand.
ACTAAAAATTCACAAGCATAACCTACACAATTTTTTATTCAACTTGAGATCAAGCCTGAAATATATGTCTATTCAACTCAAAATCAACCATTATACATCCTAGGAAGCCTCATAGAGCATTACAAACTTCATTCATTCACCTCGATTTATGTAAAGATCTGTGACATGTAGGTTTTTCCCTTTGTGATCTTGTATCTTTAGTTGTACATGACCAAAACCGAGAATTGAAAGTTTGTTTTGGATAAATCAACCTCCATATTAAGTTGAGCTTCTTTCTCTGTGTGTGTGTGGGGGGAGGGGGGGTGTCTACTCACAATCATTAAGTCGATTCTTGGGAGTATTACTACTTATTTCATGAACTTATATTGTGATCCCTATAAAACCATCGATTCCTTGGAAACTCTTCGAAATCAATTTTTCATGGGAAGTGACAAGGGTAAAAAAACTTACTTGGAATAAATGGAAGAAAGTGATGACAAGCAAAGAAGATTTATGGAGATGATGGTTCTTTGAACTCACACATTCCAACCAAGCATATGTATTTTCCTTCATGGATATTTTACAGTCATCCATGCAATTGAATGAAAAAAATATTAAGTTACACTCTTTATGTTCCAAAAAAGTAGAAGATGGTAGGAATACTTCGTATTTGGAATGGAATTTTCTTGGGCGATGTACCATTTAAAATCATTTCTCAAGGGTCTATCAACTCGATCTCAATGGTCAAGCTACAATTTATGAAAAAAAATATGTTGGTGTATGCCTTTTTGTCATTGACAACAACCAAGGGGTGAACGTGATCAAATGCTTGAGGTTTTTGGTCTAATGCAAAACCTCATACTTTTTAGATCAAAGGGACATGTGGCATTAGGAGTTGGATCTTGGTGGTATTTACATGGTTGCATCGGTGAGGCAATTGATTGATAAATGCACTTTAGCTGTCGATGGTATGCCTACAAAATGGAACAATCTTGTCTCAAGGTTAATTTCTTAGTGTGGATGTTGAAGTTGAACAACCTTATGAATAAAGTGACTCGAGACATTAGCATTGATACCCTACTATTTAACACTTGTGATTTGGATGTTGAATCCTTTGATCAGACGTTGTTTCGTGTTCCCTTGCGGATGATATTTTGTCTCAATCAACTAGCCCGTTGGAGGTAGATCGCCATGCCAAATGTTATCGGTTATTATGATTTCCAGACTTGGGAGACTCGCTCAGATCTACTTCGTTGCAAAGGAAGTGTTTTCATGTGGTCCCTCTTACAAATTTTTGGGTGACTTGGAAAGTTTCATAACAAGGCACATTTTGGAATGGTCAAACCAAAAACTGCTATGATTTTTTATTCCATAGTCAGACATTCTTTATGTGTTTATCAAATAGAAGTAACAAGCTTAAGTTTAATTGCATAAGTTGGTTTCATAGCTCAATTAATTATAACTAATTCTTTATTGCCTTGATTTTTTTAAGGTTGTTCTTAATGTTGTTTGTCGTTCCAAAAAAAAAAATAGTTGCACATGATTTCTTTTTAGCTGTTCTTATTTGCTTATATAAGAATTATAGTTAAGATTTATCAGAGGGGGGGGGGGGAGGGGGCAAAGTCGGCAGCTGCATAAGACCCAATTTTTATTATATATATATATATATATATATATATATATATATATATATAATAATAATAACATTAAAGACTTTTTTTCTGGCTCATCTTGGACTTTTGAAGATATTTAATTTCTCATGACCGGTCCTGAGATTTATGCTAACAAGATCATGTGAGCAAATTTGAAAACTAGTTCATTTTTATAGGATCTTTTTGATGACGGTCATGATCTTGAAAAAATAAAACCATATAAGTAACATCATGATCTTTACCACTTTGGTCTCTTTATATGTCAATTTAATTTTATAGTAAAGTACACATAGCAAACAAGCTATATTTCTTGTTGTAACAAAATATGAATATAAAATTTAATAACTTATAAAATTAATTTGTTTATTCTATAATTATATTATGCCAAATCGATCATACCATTTTTTAATATATACCAAACCGAATACGAGATTTTGAACACATGGGTTGCAATCAAGTGATGCAGAATGAATAACTTGCATAATTGACAACATCGTACTAACCAAGTGGTCATATGAGTTGACAACACACAATTCTTGTCCGAGGCTGCATATGGTAATTTGGTAAAACACGAACGACAATTGCTATTTATCATGGGATTGTGGGCTCCAACTTCCAAGCCACGGATGTTAAGTATGTTGACGTATCCGTGACTTAACATCGAAAAGTCGACGATTGGTAACATATGTAACCGTACACCTGCTTACTTATAATTTTGCATCTAAACAATACCATATAAACTATAGTTTAAAACTATAGTATTTGATTCAATGTCATTTGAAAACGATTGCAGCCAACGTTCTTTAGTTTTTCATTTGATTATTATTAGATATCAAGTGTATATCAAGTGTGAGACCCGTGTACTCGGGTTTATTAAAAATTAAAGTTTTATATTAAGGTGTAACATTAAATATTTTTAATGTCTAATTCATTTCAAAGTTTAACAAAATATATTTTATTATATCTTAATTTTGACAATATTGTTTATAATATTCATTATTTTAATTATGTAAAAAATTCATAATAAATGTTTTTAGTAGTATAAAAAACAAACTATTTATTATTATATTCATTTTATTGAGAAAAATATATTACCTTAAATAATAAATGTTTCATTAGTTATATCGTTGATCTACACATTTACTATAATAAATACTTTACATATATAATAATAGAGGTGTTAATTAGCGGAATTGATTAATTTTTTATTAATAAAAAAATGAAAATACCACATAATGACATGTGAAATTTAAATAATTTAAAAATCTCACGATATGTGACAAAAATTTTGAGAAATGATAAGTGGGAAAAACATTTCCATTTATTAGATAAATTAAAATTAGTAAAAATATGCTTAAATTTTGTAAAAGGAAACTAATTCAATAACAACCAAATTTTGTATACATTACTTAGGTGTTGTTTGTTTTTTGTAAAAAAAATAGCTTCAAACCTTTTATTGTTTGCAACACTTTTCGTCTCACAACTATTTGTTTTTTAAAAGTCTTCGGAGTAAAAAATCTATACGCGTGCTTTTTGGGGTAGCACTTGTATTGCCTCTACCAAATTTTTTTTTTTGCTGAAATCTTGATTATATGTTATTGAAATCTTGTTTCAGTTTTTTTTTTTCGTTTTTATTTTGATTTATTATTGCTTAATTATTTTTTTCGCTTTTTTATATATCGAATAATGATAATTTCTTGTTGAAATAACATTATTTTTTTTACTGAAATATCATTATTTTTTGTTGAAATATCATTATTTTTTTGCTGAAATATCATTAATTCTTGCTGAAATATCATACATTATTAAATTTTCGGTATTAAAAAACTATTTTCGGTATATAAAATCAGCTTATTTTAATTTTTTAATATCTGCAGCAACATGCAAACATTAAAAAACAAACACACTTTTTATTGCAATTTGCAGTCGTTTGGTTCACTTCTGTTATAGAGGGTTGTAGAGGTGGTCCACAGACTTGATGAAATTTTGCTTCAAAAAAGCCAACAACACCTTAATGGTGTACCTGAATCATTAATATTGGAAATACCGACCCGGGTAACCAGACTAAACAATTCAAAGCATCATTTTCCCAGACAGAAACATATAGTTGGATACATAGCAGTATACATCAGGAAATAACCCCGAGCAAACATATCCCGGAAAATAAGCAAGGTACAAATATACGCAATAAACAAATCATCAGAAATACAAATAGACAACTTGTTTTACCCATATTTTTTAATAGACCACGTAAAAGGCCCAATTGAGCTCTTCCTCCTGAGGGGCCTATAAAAGCAAGACATTATCAAAGATAGGGACATAAACTCACTCTTTATTGAAATTCGGACTTGATATTTAAACAATCTGATAATTAGGATTATGAACTAATCACAAATTATTTAGAAATGACAAGCAAACGAATGGATAAATAATATTTATGATTAAATATCCAAAACGTTTTCACAAACAACCAACGATTAATATTGAGAATTAAATGTTGAGATGTCCCAAGATAATAAATTCAATTATTATTTATTATTATTATTACCACCAAGTTTCATCCAGAAATCAGAAATCAGAATGATCCTTCACGATCATATCTGATTATAAGAAAGAAGTAGAAGCAGATTGTCCTGCTAGTGGATGAATATAAATGCGAAATAATAAAGTAAAACCGACATGTTTGAAGTTAATCTCGATTGTAGAAACCTACATGGACCTGACTCATGTCCTTAAAAAAACAAGAACAGGAAATAAGGCCAAACCAAACATTCTCAGGCTATAGAATCTTAGTTATGCATAACCATGATGCATCCACTAAGCAACTACAGTAATGATGTCAATTCCATAAGAGAAGAACCCTAGGCTATCAGGAATCATATAATCATGCAATTCTATCATGCAAAATCCTGAAGATCCCTAGCATATCACTAGCATGTTGTTCTAACATATCACAATATCAAATAATAGTATGATATTTTGGGGTCTACTTACTGACTCCGGCTGATCGTACACATAGCATCCTCCTTGATTATTTTGAAAACCATTTGAAAAAAAATCATATTAAAAATATTTTCCTTAGTTTGAGACTGGATTCACACGAGTGTTCCTCCAATTCACTCAAACCAAGGTTCTGATACTAACCTGTAACATCCATAAAATTCATGAAAAATTTAAACTTTTAAAACAACCCATAGATAATCATTGTTTAGAAAATAGTTTTCAAAACATGTTTAGTATCCTAGTCTTCCCAAAATCATAAAACAAAACATAAGGAGGTGCACGATCACGCCTTCGCCTTCCTGCGATCCTCTGATGTACCTGAAACATAATCCAAAACTGTAAGCCAAAAGCTTAGTGAGTTCCCCCAAAATATCCATACACAACAAATAACATATATACAATAACAACATGCAATGGGTCTACAACTAACATACTGGATTACCCCTGAGCCCACATCATAAGTCTGGCTTGCCTTTGGCCCACAACTTATGTCTGGCTTGCTCCCCGGCCTGGTCAGTCCGCAGACTGAATACCACCAAGCTCTCAGTACGAGTCTGGCATGCCCTTCCTGGCCCTCAGATCATATCTGGAATGCTCATGAGCCCTCAGTATGAGTCTGGCATGCCCTCCCTGACCCTCAACTCATATCTGGCTTGCTTTGGGGTTTGTTGGCTACAACACGAAGCAGTACAACCTCAACCCAACCCCCACAATATGTCGACATATAACAGATAATATCACACACAGATAAACATACAATATCACAGGTAGTCGTACAGATCTACCAGACTAGCATAGCAAAACTAGCATGCATATCTATTCCTTACTCAACATATCAACGAATCTCAGATTATCAAACCAATGGGCCGGCCTTGGTGCCTTCGACCCGTAAGTACAGTGAGGAAAACTCACCTCACAAACTGGACATAACTGATAAGGCCCGACTCCGAATCTCAGCTCTCTACACAATACCTACATCCACTAAGTGACCAGTTCCATCAAAATCCCGAAATACCCAAAATGCCATCAAAGTCCAACTTGGTCAAACGTGGTCAAACTTGGTCAAACTCAAAGTCAACTTGTCAAAGTTAAATGGTAAAACCCATTAAACCAACTGAGTCAACCAAGCCGAGTCAACCAAGCCGAGTCAACTCAACCGAGTCAACTCAACAAGGGCTGACTCATGCGAGTACGCGGGTGTAACTCAGAGGTACGCTAAGCGTACGTGAAGCCTCGCATTGACCAGCTTACGAGGTAGCTGACCGAGTATGCGGGGCGTACTCCCACCTACGCGAGGCGTAACTTTGCAGACCTCAAATCCTCATTAAGTGCTTAATGGCTTAAGCACTTAAGCCCATATATCATATCTACGGTCCAAATGCACCCTAAAGTCATAAAGTCTCCAACTTTATGACTTTGCATGTCCATAAAGTCCTTAATACAAGGTCTTAATCCATTAAGACCCTATACAAGATGCATGAGACAATTCTAGCCATTGGGACCTCATTTTTATGGCTTAGGACCCTTCCTAGGGTCTGGAAGGATAGCTCAAAACGTCAATAACGAAACATGCATAGAATGGGACCTTTGGGACAAGAAAAGCAACATAAAACTCCCAAAGATGGGATATAACAACCAAAACATAAAGGTATAGACTTTATATCTTCTGGAGCTTCACAAAGGGGCAAAGATCCCAGATCCACAAGCTTTCTTCCACTTCAAGGCTTCTTGATGCAACTTCTCCTTCCTCTAATACACCAAGAACACACTTTAAGGCTCAAATCACACTCTAAGGGGCTAGGGTTTTGCAAGAACGACTCTAAGGCTTTGGAGGCTGAAGGTGTGGGGATAAATGAGCCATAAGGATGTTTAAATACCCCTCAAACACTAAAACTTAGGGTTTCCTCCAGACATAAGTATGCCCAACGTACATAATTGTACGTCGCGCCTTAGTACGCTCAACGTACCCTCATGTACGCTTAGCGTACTCCTCCTGTCCCAAAATTATAAAATTGCCACTAGGGCTTCTCATGGCTATTTACTTCTATTACAGGGACCAAAATGACATGAATTAAAATCATAAGGATGAATTTAAAAGTACCTGAATACCGACGTGTTACAGTATGTTTGAGTGCATTAGGAAAAAGTATAACGCTTAGAAATGAAGTTTGGGATATTATTGGTGATGGGTTTCGAGCAATACATCAATCCTATGGTGTACATACAAACCCTAATAGCTTTGGATCTAGTTTGTCTAATGAACATGCAATTGATAATCCAAAGCCATAAACTCTAGATCTAATAAACTATAACTGAAATTAGGGTTTAGATCTTACCTTTGATTGTTATATAGCAATAACAATCAATCCTTGGCTTCAGAAAGCTTAGTGCCTCAAGTGTTGCACCTCTAATGGAGTCACAAACACCACTAAGCAATTGGATGAAGGAGGGAGGAGAGAGGAGGCACCAAAAACGGCTGGAAACCCTAATGCAAGTGTTAGCCACGTTTTTGGTGCCCAAGGGTTCCTTATATACTTAGGCTATTAGGGTTATCCAACAAGGAAACCCTAATTTGACTGCTTAAGCCCTAAGCAGCCCATGGACCCCTTTTGGAACATGCCTTGGACGATTTCTAATGGGCTTCCCCATAGAATTCGTCAAACCTATTATTCCAAGGTGATCCATAGCCCAATTGAAATTATCCTATAATTACAATTCCAGTCCCCTAAGTTTAATTAATCTCTTTTAGCCACATAATTAATTCTTTATTAATTCTTGACTAATATTAATTAAACAATATGATTTCTCCTTTAATATATTATTCTCATAATATATTAATAAATCATAATTAAACCTTTCTCTCCTTAATTCATCATACATATTGCTATGGTGAAGGCAACCCAAAAGGACCATGCTCACAATCGGGTCAAGTACATACCAAAATAGTTATGGACTTAGACACTAATCCAACAGTCTCCCACTTGGATAAGTCTAATAACTATTTTGCATAACTTCAGAACCTAATCAGCCATCGTAGCTTTCAAAAGCTGCTGTCAACTCTGATCTTATTAGATACACGTGTCCTTTAGATAAGGAATCATATATTCCTCCATTCTCAAGATATCATATAGACATAAGACATGAATTTGATCATTCTCTCTATACTGTTTCCCGACTTCCGATTTATGACGACTGACAACAGACTACAATTGAACACATCAACTTAGTCCCGGCTTGGCCAAGCGCTTAGGGTGTCATCACTAAATCATCGAGAGGCCCACAGATATCGCTTTTATCCCACTTTGGGTAAAAGGAATGGATAAAATTCAACTCAAATGCTTGCTTGCATTTACTGATCGAATCACACACAACAATAAGTTTTATAACACCAAGTTACTGGTGTGTTTTCTTATCATCAATGCGCAACCGACCAACAAATAACAACTCACACGTCTCGGTTTCAAGAATATACAATGTTATCGTCTCACAATTACTCATGATAAAAACCATGAAGTGATTCAAGTGAGCGTGGGTTTGATCCAATACTCTAATCTTATTAAAGCACTCATGAACTCTGCAGCAAACTTGTGCTATATCTAAACTCTTTAGACAATCTACATACAGATTCATGACAGTCTTCCTTCATACTTACTTCCAACGTATGATCGACTGTGGAGGTTCGAATAACCCAGTTATACTGGAAGTCAAAACATGCAAAGTGAAACGCAATAATAATATTAATCCTATATAGCCCCAAAACTTTTGAGCGTAAATAAAGAAAAAAAACTTTTATTTAAACACCATATTGATTACTCATTATTCATTGCTTACTGTTTCAGAAAATCAACTTATTACTCGAAGTATAACCACAATTGTCCCATGCTCCAAGCATGCACACTTTGGTTTCCTATGGTCCATACTTTGTAAAATAGATCAATTGAAAACTTTTCCAATGAAACTCATTTCACAATCCCCAATCTTTATCATTAGTGTAAGAATACCAAATTCTTGCCACTTTTAGAATATGTCAGATTCTAACATTTTATGCAACGATCCTTTCGTAAAGTCATAGCACAAAAGTCATCAAGACTTGGCCAATGAAATCACAAAGTACTCTATCAGAAATTGTCACAAAACAATTCTATAGATGTGATGTCTCTCACTCAAAGTACATTCCTTCGAACATCCTTTTGCATAAAAGTTTCTAATCTACATAGATTCTTAATTTCCAACTCCTATTTATGGAAACATTTCCATATTTGCTATATGACAACTCATTCTTAATAGAATCTTATTTATTCAATATATTCCATCCAGTACTATACTTCCAACTACTCACAAGCAACAATTCCTTGGCGAGCCTTAGATTGTCCTTTGATAGTTGTTTAATTATTTTAGTCAAATCCAGTTCTAGTCCCTTTTCCCTCTTAATGCCCTAGGCATTTGGAAAATTTTAGAATGGTCAAATATTATAGCATTTGCAATTGATCCTATACCCTAAGCGTATGGGACACGATGCATAATGTCTTACATAAAGATATGATACTTTATCAATCTTCTGCCATAATATTTTATGTGTCACGTTCTCACAATTCGAATTATGAAGAGGGATGCCGTAATCATAATCGAAATTTGAGAACACACTATGTATCCTTTGACTAAATTTATTAAAATTTCTCAATCTAAGCTTTATATATTGAAACGAAGTATAATATTCTCTCCCTTAATTATAGCAAAACAACTTTTCAACCCCTACAGCTTTGCAAAGTTAATCTTTGTTTTCTATAATTAATATTGCTAACTCGCAATACTTGAAATAATAATCATGCTCCCACTAACACGATGATTATTACAATACAAGCATAACACTTATGCTCCCACTAGCTTTGACATGTATTCATAAAACACTTGGACTTCTAGAAAACAATGCTTATTGAATTCCTTAAGTTCATATTTCTAATACCTAATGCTTTGATAAACCTTTATCTAAGCTTTTTAAGCTCATACACCAAATGTTCAGACTAATTTCCAAATCTCACATTTCGAACTATGAAGAGGGATGTCGTAATCATAATCGAATTTGAGAATACAATTATCACAATTGCTATCTTCTTAAAATCTCTCTTAGTGAAAGCATTTCCTCACAATCATTTTCACGAAGGAGGGAAACCTCATGACACTTAGATTTTAAAGTGTATGTGTTCCTATCCATGTGAATTTGCCAAAACCAAAGTTTGCGACAAATCCAAACTCATATGGACCGAACGTGCTCAATCTCGATTTCTTGCCTCATGGTAACATGAATGCCCACCATGTCTTCCAAGCAAATCACCCTTACTTATCAATGTACTTTCCATTGATCAAGGTGTTTTGTCTTTATGCATTCAAATGAGAACTCATAGAACTCACATACATATTTAGCTTAATTGGAATGACACAGAAACAAAATAATGTTAACATGATAGGTTATAAACCTCAGGTCGTGCGCTAGTGATGATTAACTAAGTTTACTCTTGATTTGTTCTTGAAACTTTTCAAGACCATTAAGACTCCCACTGACTCCTTGACATATAAGATTCTCTTGTCAAGAAACATTTCTTGACAAACAAATATTCAAGAGTTAGTGTAGCCTTTTGTCAAGTTTAACACTTCACACAATTGGTCTTGGTTGGTCTTTGTCTTATCCAAGACATCACAACTTACCAATTTCAAATGTGCAAGAATAAGAATACTTTTCCAAATTCCACATTTGACGAGTGTTATAAACCTACTTTAGACTTGTCACTCAAGTCATAATCTTGGAGTACGACTCTTAAGACTTGATATTGGAACGAAGTATGATTTACTTATTGATTTAACTATTTCCATAATTCTCGATTCCTCTTCTTACACATGCAAATGCACTAAGACTCACTTAGAGGACCAATTGAGAAATAGTTCTTAATCATTAAGACTTATCATAAAACACAATAAAAGGTACTCTCCCTTCTTCTTAGAATAGAGAAACTTTTATCTTTCTGCCTACTAGAGTCTTCTTATTCGTTTTGCTATTGATTGAAACTCTTTCAATTAACTCAAAATTATACTCAATCTTATAAGTATAACCATATTTACTAAACTTTAGTAAATCATGACGAATGTCTTTATTACTCTTGTGGTGGACTTGATCGACGCACAACCTAGTGTACTCGATCTCTTAGTCTTTCACTTGACACTTTGTCAAGGAATTAGTCTAATTTTCAAATATGAAGTTTCTCATTCATCACACAATGCAAGTTGCATGATTCCAAGTTTTCTGTCCAATTGAAACTTGGGTGATGAGAAACTCTCCCTATTTGGTAAATTCTCGACATTTCCACAAATAACACAATTAAGAATCAAATCCATTATTGCTAATAGAAGAAACATTCAAACATCAATTTTTCATACATGCCATTGCAAGGATAAATAAATAAGACAAAAACAAATTTTATTTTATTGCGAAAAAACTTTGTCCTTACAATGCAATTCAACTGAAAAACTATGTTATTACATATTTCTTAGAAATCTACCCTAACTCTAAAGTAGCAGCTCAAAAATCCGATCTTTGAATCCATGCGATCGAAATCCATTTCTTCGTGATCATATTCAACACGCTTCTTCCTTAAGTTTCCTTTCTTTTCTTCGATCCTGCAAAACATCAAAATGTAATCTTATCACATCATGTATTAAGGACCAAAAATAAGAACTTATAGAGTTAGTTAATGGATTTTACCTGAAGTAGAGCCATACGTCTTGACTCTCCCATCTCTTAGATTTCTCAGGTAAACAGGGCAACTTCGTCTCCAATGCCCCTTCTCTTGGCAGTAAAAGAAAATGGACTCCTTTGGTACATAGCAAGGGACAATCTCAGCCTTTTCTGGACTTCCAATGTAGCTAGTGTCCAATGAAGCATGGGAGTTTGATCGACCAATCAAGTTTGCTTGACCAGTGCGCCAAATCATCGCTGATTCAGCAACAATAAGCAAATAGGTCAAATCAATGAGGGTCACGTCGTGAACCATCATATAGTACTCTCTTACAAACTCACTATACGAATCAGGAAGTGACTGAAGAACCCAGTCAACAGCCAACATCTCTGAGATATCGACACCCAACATCCTTAACCTATCAATGCGTGACTTCATCTCTAAGACGTGTGCACACACAGGTTTCCCATCTTCGTGTTTACTTGCCAATAGGGATTGAGTGAGCTTGAACTTTTCAAGCCTTTGAACTTGTGGGTCAGGGAGAACAATTGGAGGAGGTGGAGGAAGTGAAGCATGACTCTCATTTCCTTGATCGTATCTTGGAACGTCATCTTCATTTGGAAAGCTTGTTCCAATGGAATTGGGAAGACCATTGTAAGATTCAGACATCTACAAAACGGGAGAAAATTCAAGTCAGTTGATAAGAATCCTTGATGTAACACCCAAATGAGACATCAAGGCTAGGATCCAACACAATACTCTACAATCTAGAAGAGGGATGTCGTAATTTAGTTGCAGAATATTTGAAGGTAGGTAAATGACAATTTACCAATTTCCACCATGAAAAACGAAAAAGAAATTTAAGTTTTAAATGAATTGAAACTCCTAGATCTTTTGAGATTCATTGAACTTTTCAATGGCATGTTTAATCTCGATTATGCCCTTCAAGTTTGCGACTGGGATGCCGATGATCACAAACAAGGTGTGAATAACCATATGAATCACGTGATGCACTCAATGATACTATCACCTAATCAATGTGCCGGTTAGCCACACACGCTCCATTGATCTATGATAAACATCGAGCCACCCTTCGCCACCAATGCCAAACCCAAATTAGTGTGCCGGTTAACCACACACGCTCCACTAACGTTTCGACAAGGGTACAAAGTGTAATTCCATGGATTAGCATACAATTCCACATTTTTCCTAAAGTAACTATGATTTGGGAATTTGTAAAAGTGTGTAGTTACTTTGTACTTCATTATACTTATAATGGAAGGTTTCGTCCTATCCTATCCGTTCGGCTAACGACCCTCCACTAGTCAAGAGTGCGGTGTGTAAGAGTGGATACCCATTCAATCGCCATTTTATAGGCAATTTCCTTAAACACCCCTTATAGACCAGCTTCGTGAATGAGGCCTACTAACGGCAAGACTGACTGTTTACTCATATATATATATATATATATATATATATATATATATATATATATATATATATATATATATATATATATATATAATATTAGACTTTCAATGTTACATATATATAGTATAAGGTGTATTTTACACTTTTAAAATACTAGGTGGTCTAATTTAATTAATTATACTTTTAATTTAATTAAATGTAAACCAAAACTTTATGGAATTATTAAATCTCTTTTAATTATACACTTTAACTAATTAATAAAACCATAAGGGTGTAATTAGAACTTTTCAAAAATACGAGGGCTTTAGAATTTAACATTTCAAAATTAAACTTTTAATCAACTTTTAAATTCCAAAACTTGAAGGCATGTTTTGAAACATTTCAAAACATTAGGTTTAGAATTTAAGTATTTCAAAATTAAACTTTTAATCAAAAAAAATTTAAATTCCAAAACTTGAGGGCAAGTTTTGAAACTTTTCAAAACATTAGGGTTTAACTATTTAAATTTCAAAAACAAAACATTTAAGTTCAAATTTAAACTATAAAACCTAAAGGGGAAAATTGAAACTTTTTCACAAGATAATTCAAATCTAAATTACAAATAATCAATCTTTATCTAATAAAACAAAAGATTATCTAAATTTTGACAATTATCTTCTATTTTGGCAAGGATAATCACCCAATATCAATAAAAATCGGATCTTATGAATTAAAAACGTTTATGGTAAGTATCCCAAGCCAAAACAACAAGAAAATCGCCAAAAAACGCTGCCAGATCCATGGACTCGCCGAGTCAGGGACTGGACTCGCCGAGTCGGCCTGACTCGCCGAGTTCATCCACTGAATCGCCGAGTCAGAGATTCAGAGGGCAAAAACTTCGTTTTTCATGCAATTTTCGATCAAGTAAGCATCAAATTCACTAACAAACAGCCCTATTCTCTGATACCACTGATGGGTTTCGAGCAATACATCAATCCTATGGTGTACATACAAACCCTAATAGCTTTGGATCTAGTTTGTCTAATGAACATGCAATTGATAATCCAAAGCCATAAACCCTAGATCTAATAAACCATAACCGAAATTAGGGTTTAGATCTTACCTTTGATTGTTATATAGCAATAACAATCAATCCTTGGCTTCAGAAAGCTTAGTGCCTTAAGTGTTGCACCTCTAATGGAGTCACAAACACCACTAAGCAATTGGATGAAGGAGGGAGGAGAGAGGAGGCACCAAAAACGGCTGGAAACCCTAATCCAAGTGTTAGCCACGTTTTTGGTTCCCAGGGTTCCTTATATACTTAGGCTATTAGGGTTATCCAACAAGGAAACCCTAATTTGACTGCTTAAGCCCTAAGCAGCCCATGGACCCCTTTTGGAACATGCCTTGGACGATTTCTAATGGGCTTCCCCATAGAATTCGTCCAACCTATTATTCCAAGGTGATCCATAGCCCAATTGCAATTATCCTATAATTACAATTCCAGTCCCCTAAGTTTAATTAATCTCTTTGAGCCACATAATTAATTCTTTATTAATTCTTGACTAATATTAATTAAACAATATGATTTCTCCTTTAATATATTATTCTCATAATATATTAATAAATCATAATTAAACCTTTCTCTCCTTAATTCATCCGACATATTGCTATGGTGAAGGCAACCCAAAAGGACCATGCTCACAATCGGGTCAAGTACATACCAAAATAGTTATGGACTTAGATACTAATCCAACAATTGGGATGTTGGGCATGGCAAGGGTCTTGTTATAGTGACATGAGTTGTGTCTGGTGTTTTATGAGAAGTTTTTAGTCATCCTAAAAATATTCGTAACTTTTGCATATAGACTTAAAATTATACATGGTTTCCGCCAACGTTCATGTTTTAACACAAGGAAGTTTTTTTTTTATATATATTTAGGGTTAATAAATTAATAAGTGACTTAATGAATCACTTAATAGAGTTTTGAAACACCTTTTGATGTTATGATATGAAATTTGAGTTGCTACATCATTCTTGAGGATAAAGGGTGTGTTAGAAGCCTTTTACATACCATGAAGGCGAATAAGGATGGCTTTAGACTAAGGTGAGTTTATCAGGTGTACACATCCCTACACCTTTTTTTATTGCTGATTTTTTCTTGGTTTTCATTATATGATATTATATGAAACAAGGTTGTCAAGGTCGAGATCTTATATATGATCGTTTTTCACTTTGTAAGATCGAATCGGATCGTAAGATTCTACCAAAAACATTTTAAAACATAAAAAACACATTTTCATTCGTATGTTAACCATTCAACTAACAATAAACTCTTTAAAACATAAAAAATACAAATATAATACATCATTTAATGATGAATAATTCAAAAAGGGGTATTCTACATAGTTAGTACAACAAAAAATATATAAGATTTAAAAAAAATAGTAACAAACCTACGATCTTACGTTCCGATCCTACGTCCTACCTTGATCTTACCAAAAAACGATCCTAGCAAGATCGGGATCGATTTACCTAGGTGGGATATGTGGCATCCCCAATTTCACGGCCATAAAATACTGATTTGTTTATGCTTTATTTGAAAATCATGGTAACATTTTAAAGAAAGTGTTGCGGAATTTGTTCCCAAAAATATGATAAAGATTTTATCAAAGCATTTCCGAAGAAATGTATTTCGTTATATCAAAACCTTGGGATGTCATTGTCAATACAAATCAAAAGCATAAACTGAAACAACATAGGCCTTACAACATTTATTTATATCTATTGGCCTATAATTTATAAACTCTCATCCAATCATCACATCTATGCTCTTGTGCCACTACCTGTAATACAAGAAACTGAGTGGGTCAGGCTTGAGAGCCTGGTGAGCACATAGGGTTTTCAACCAACAATAATTAAGTTTATTAGTTTCATCATATCAATCAACCCGATTACCCATTCCCATTATCCTCACTTTTTGTCCCTAAAGTATCTAATTCAACGAACCTAGCCTAAGGATTTTCATCGGGATGGACACTACTGCTAAGGGGATTCCTCAACGATATATGTCCATAAGGCAACCATGAGGGGGGGTGGAGTACACCGGTGAACACATCGTTCACAAACGCCTACAGGTTGCGAGCCTGCTAGCGTTCCACTAGACTATCTAGAATAGTCTGTAGTCGTCATCTATACTCCGCTAGATGACTGGATCATCGTAAACATCGAGGCCTCTCATCATTTTATTTCACCACACATCAACTATTTCATATACCCATGTTCTACCCAACATATTCGTAGATATTAAATACATATACAATTTAAATCATTTAAAACATGTATAAATCGTTCATCCAACATACATATCAGGAACACAAATAATATGCACATATAGCACGCAATTTATATTAAATACTTCATATCTATGTGTAAGATGAAAGTAACTATGCACTCACTTGTTAAAGTGATGATTCCCAACTCGGGCAGCGCTTTGCTTCTAATAATTTATTTTACTTCGACGAACCTAGTATCATTACCGCTAGATTTTTGTCTAATATTTTGTAACATCCCAAGTTCGGAAGTAAGAAGTTGGAGGGTGCTAAGTGTAAATTAAGGAAGCTACTCGACGAGTAGGTATGCTACTCGTCGAGTCGGAGCGGGATTGTTCGCGGTTTAAGTGGCCAAATCGCCGAGTCGGCGGCTTGGACTCGACGAGTTGGTGCTGTAGAGAGAGAACCCTAATCCCGAGGGTTGCACCCTATTTAAAGGACTTTATGTCCTTCTCCCAGCCTCCTATTCCCCCTTTTGAGATCCAGAAACCCTAATTTTCGTGTGAGACTTCATTGTTGAGGAGATTGGAGCTTGGAAGACAGATTTGGTGGAATGAGCTTGAGGAATTAGAGGCTAGCATCAAGGGGCTTGTGTGGATCTAGGATCTACAACAGTTTGGGCACATCTCAGAGGTAAGGAGCCATTATATTAAGCTATTTCCTTTTTGGTTCACCCTTGGTGGTTGATTTGGAGTTCCTTGGCTTGTTTGAGATCTATTTCGGGTTTGGAGTTTACATCTGAGGTTGCTACTCCAGATCTAGGCTTGTGATGATCCAAAATGTCATAAAGCTTCTGTTTAAGAGTTGTTGGTGAAGCCCCCCAGTCCTCAGTCCTAGCCCTAGTGTGTTTTGGGCCTATATCTCCTTGGTTTAATGTAGAGTTTACAACTTTATGTGAGGGTTAGACTGTAGAAGAGTGGATCTATGGATTGGAGCCCCAGCATGGCCCGAAAAGCCTCTGTATGGATTGAGAACTGAAGAGACTCGGCGAGTCACATGGGTGTACTCGACGAGTTGTATGATCATGTGCATGAACTCGGCGAGTGGAAGAACAACTCGACAAGTCTGTTGAAGATTGCCTTGAACTCGGCGAGTGGAAGAACAACTCGACGAGTCTGTTGAAGATTGCCTTGGACTCGGCGAGTCTGGTCGCAGAACCCAACCTCTTTTGGTTAAAGCTCTGGATTAGTGAGTCGGTTGGCGACTCAGTGAGTTGAACAGGATGGAATTTCGAGATCGTTGAACTCGACGAGTCTTGGGGCGACTCGGCGAGTTGAGTCGTGTTATGGGAGTTTTCTGAGTATAAGAACTCGACGAGTCGACGGGTTGACTCGGCGAGTAGAGTCAACCAGGAAGGTTGACTTTGACTGAGGACTTTTACTTTGACCAAGAGTTGACCAGTTTGACTTCCAAGGGTATTTTGGTAATTTTGGTATTGGTTCTTTGGTAGTGTGCTGTGGTGAAGTTCGTATCGGTGGTCGGAGCAGCTTGGTCGTATCTCTTCAGTCGGCAATTGCAGGTGAGTTATCCTCACTATATCGACAGGGTCTACGGCACCAAGGCCGGCCCTTTATCGGATGGAAATCTGGGTATTGTTTGTTATGTTATTGCTTTGCTAGATCTGCATCCTGTTATTTAGGATGGTGTTATGTTAGTGACCTGGTTAAGGTCGGTACACGATATATAGGGTAATGTTATGCAAGTGACCGGTTAGGTCGGAATCCTGGTTAGGATGTTGATATGCTATGTGATCTGTTAGACTGATGGTCTGGGTAAGGATTTGTTATGTGATTAATTGTTTATGTGCACATGGTTGTTTGACGGGGGTTGGGTTGAGGCGGGTCCTGCTTTGTGCTGTAGGCCAACATACCCAGGGCGTACCGGATATTCCGAAGGCCCAACGAGCGGTCCAGATAGGCTGAAGGCCCTAAGAGGGCGGACCAGACATGCCGAGGCTCGGAGAGTGGACCAGGCCGACTGAAGGCCCGGTGCGGGTGGACCAGTCATACTGTAGACTCAGAGAGTGGACCTCGTGGATTGAAGGCCCGGTGCGGGCGGACCAATCACACTGTAGACTCGATGTACATGGCTAGACTCGGAGGGTGGACCAGGTGGACTGAAGGTCCGGTGCGGGCGGACCAGTCACACAGTAGACCCGATGTGCATGGCTGTTCTATTTGTGATATGTTATGAGTATGTTTATGTGTGGTTGGTATTTTGGGGGTAACTCACTAAGCTTTCGGGCTTACAATTCAGTGTATTGTTTCAGGTACTTCAGGAGATCGTGGCAAGGCGAAGGCGTGATCGTACCGCTCCTCATGTTTTATGATTTATGTGATATGGTTCTGGGGGATACTATGATGTTTAAACTATTTTGAAAATGAGATGTATGAACTTAATGGTTTTTGAATGAATTAAAATGTTTTAATTTGGCTCAATTTTTATGGGCGTTACAAGTTGGTATCAGAGCCTTGGTTTGAGTGAATTGGAGGAACATTCGTGTGAATCCAGTCTCAAATCATGGAGGGATTTTCAAAATGGTTTTCAAAAGGTTTTCGAAATAAGTAAAGGAGGATGTAGAGGGTACGATCAGCCAGAGCCAGTAAGTAGACCCTAAAATACCATACAAGTTATTTGATTATGTGATATGTTAGAACAGCATGCTAGTGCTAGGCTAGGGAATTTCAAGAATTGCATGTTAGAATTTCCTGATTATGTGATGCCTACTAGCCTAGGGTTTTCCTTTTATGAGATATTCAGCTTCCTCTAGGAGTGAGGATTGAGTGGTGTGCATATGGTTAGAGTGTTGTGGTGATACTTGTAACAAATATGGGTAGGTGTGGAAGGTAGTATGGGCCCGTACTACTGAAAGCACAAGACCCATACGCGTATCAAGGAAGTCACAACTCTCTAGGGTGTCGGTTATGAGATAGTTCCCCGGGCGGGTATGTGATGTGTCTAAAGGTCTTGTTGGTGTATTGCAGTATGGCGATTACGAGACGTTTAGGGGCAGGATCCGGTTCGGGATCGGGATCAGGAGAGGGTGGTCAGGATGGACCAGTACCACCCGAGGTCATTGGTCAGATGAGTACGGATGAGTTGGATGCCAGGATTCGCGAGATCCTACATGATGAGGTTGCTGCCATGTTCAGGGCTGAGTTGCCAGAGATGTTTGGGTCGATCAAGACCGCCATGGTTGAGTATTTTGATGAGCGCTATGCATCTCTTGCAGAGACAGCGGCCGCGGCAGCCGCAACGGCTATGGCAGCGGCAGGGGGAGGAGCCAGTCGGGGCTTTCAGTATCGGGACTTCGATAATACGAAGCCGCCTACCTTTGATGGAGTTCAGGACCCTATCATTGCTATGAGATGGTTATCAGACATGGAGGGTTGTTTCTTCATGTGTTCATGCCCTTTGGATCAGAGGGTGAGGTGTGCTCTGAACCTTTTGAGGCTCGGGGCGAAGGATTGGTGGAGGTTGACCACGGGATCTTATTCTGATGCGCAGCGGGCTGCGGTTACTTGGGATCAGTTCCGGGAGATGTTCAGTACTCGTTATGTTCCGCGGGTTGAGAGAGAGAGAGGTTGGCTCAGGAGTTCTTGGAGCTGAAGTAGGATTCAGAGTCGGTGACGAAGATCACCAGGATGTTTACTGAGAGGGCAATGTTTTTCCCGGAGTTTGCTTCGGAGCAGGCTCAGATGTCCTGATATCTGAGTATGCTCAAGAGGGATATCCGGCAGTTTGTGTCCACGCAGAGATGTGATACCTTGTTGGAGTTGCAGGAGGCCACCAGGCGGCGTGAGTTGGAGATCGAGTTGCAGTTGCGAGAGCAGAGGCAGGCCCCGGTGCAGTCCTAGCCGGCGCCGAAACGGTCCAAAACCGTTGACTCTAGGGTTGGAGGTCGGAGCAGCCATACTTATGAGAAGTGTTGAAAGGGTCATGCCGGAGTTTGCCGATCCGGTGGTGCGTGTCGTAAGTGCGGGAGAGAGGGGCATTATGCGAGGGATTGCCTTCAGTCGGCCCCAGTGCAGGATATGAGGATTTGTTATCATTGCCATCAGATTGGACACTTGAAGGTCAACTGTCCACAACTTGTTGCAAGACCGGTGCAGGCTCCAACACCGACCACTTTGAGGATTACTGGCGGCGGTCAGGGTGGAGCGGAGCCTCCGAGGGCTTAGGGATGTGCTTTCCAGCTTATACCGGAGGAGGTGGGTGTAGAGCCAGATGCAGCTGCGGGTATGTTTCCATCTTGTTATCTTGTTATTTGTGTGGTATTGTAAATCTGTCTGCCTTGTTCCGCATATTTCATAGTATGATTGAGGATCTTAGTAGTTAGGAGTTGTAGTTAGCGTTCAGTAGGACTCTTGGTCGAAAGATAGGGTATATGATCTCGTTGCTAGGAATAGCAACTGCGATGCGAGAAGTGTTCAGTTGAAATTCGAACTTCCTTGGAGTTCGGGATGTGCGATGACGGGAGAGTGTTCTGTGGAGGTTGCTCACTCCGGAGGGATTTAGTTCCGAGAGAAGAGGGGGAAACTTTATCAAGTAAGGTCGATCGAGTTATGCCAGTTTGTCAGCGAAAGTTAGGAGAATTGGAAAATTCTTCGGTAAAACAGCAAGTATTCAAGGTTGGTTATCTGTTTAGATTTATCAGTGTTGTTAGCCGAGAGTGTGGCATGATTGGAGCAAGTGATAGACAAGTGGGGCAGGGAACAGACCATGGTTTTAGTTAAGGTAGTTGGTCGATGTGAGGCCTGGGTTTAGGCCATGGAAAGGATTCCGGGAACGCAACTGGAGTTCGGAACCCCAAGAGGGCTAGAACAGACTGCATGGGAGAGATTCCCGGGAAGGATGGTTCAGGGTGACGTACGACAGTTTTGAGCGGTCTGGATAGACTGAAGGACAGAAGGCGTACCAGTCAGACCAAAGGCTCGGGGAACGGTCCAGACAGGCTGAAGGCCCAGGAGGGCGGTCCAGACATGCTGAAGGTTCTGAGAGTGGTCCAGATAGGCTGAAGGCCTGGTAAGGCGGTCCAGTCATGCTGAAGACTCTGTATGTGTTAGTAGATATGTATGTGGAGACTGAGTGACTGTGTCGCCATGCAATAGTAATCGATATGGTCTGGCCCCAAGTATTGATCATGATGATGAAGTTGGCTGGAGGCCGTGCGTGGGCCTTGTTAGTTATGTGATCGGATTCGGAGTATATGGGAGTTCGAGAGTAGCAGTTGCTCTACATGGATAGTGTAGAGTAGAGATTAGCTCTGTGGAACTTATAGGTGCGGTAAGGGTTATTGAGTAGATTTCCTCGAAAGGAAATGTATGTAGCCCCGGAAGGAATTTGGGTCCTCTGAAAGGAAGGCGGAGGAGTAAATGGATGATCGGAAGTGCTTGGTAGTAAGCAATGGGATTGTACCAGATATATGGAAGCACATACGGGTTGGATGCTCGTTGAGGTTGTGGCAATGTTGGATGATGCGCATACATGTTTTCAGTCTCCTTGGAAGAGGAGGAGGAAAGTGGTTCCAGATTGGAGATTGGGACAGAGGAAGGTGAGACAGTAGGTTAACAGACTCGGGAGTAGTCTGGACCGGTGCTGAGGACTGTATAAGAATATTACAGTCGGAGGTCAAGTACCTAGAGATCGTGATAGGGAGATGTGAGTGGGTTGCACTCCGTTGTGTCGAACCGAAGGGTTCGAGGGTGACGCAAGGACAAGATCCTTAGTTCCGAGTATGGTTGTAGGCTTGAGTTATGTATGTGGAGGTATTCCAATCTGGGGTATTCCATCATGAGGATTCGTTCCAGGTTGCAAGTTATCAGGGTTATCGCCAATCTTGGGCGAAGGAAGATGGATTAATGTCTTGGCGGAGCTCAGTGGGTGTTGTGGTATCCAGTTTTCGCAGGTGGCGAATGAATGTGTAAGCAGGGCCGGTCTATTGGTTTTTCATGCCCCGGGCGAAAGAAACTCGATAATGCCCCTATATATATATATATATATATATATATATATATATATATATATATATATATATATATATATATATATATATACACACCAAACCCATACACGACATAAATTTATAAACAAAAATACTCATAAAGTTTTTATTTAGAGACAATTTTTATTTAGAACTTTCAAAACAAAATGACCGAATTTTTTTTTTTTCAGATTTGAAGTTGGATGATACAGAATAATTTATAAACTTGAGTCAAAAAGTAAAAAAGAAAAAACGGCCCTAAATCCTAATCCTATTAGTTTAAACATAATATACTAATCCTATTAACAAACAACCAAATTAAAAACAAACAAAAATAGCCCAAATACTTTTGTTTTTCAATTCCATGTCAATATTTAGACTATTATTCAAAGACTAATTTCTAAAAATATTCCAATCCTATTAACAAAGAACCAACTAAAAACCAAGCAAAATGGAAAAACATTGAAGAACCATTATAAAATAACATTTTTAACAGCAATGACTTGTACAAATAGATGAACACGACGCTAAGAACCCTGCAAAATAACTTTATCTAGTTGAGATAACACCTGCAAGCATAAGAGCTCAGCAAGATTACAAGCAACACCTAAATCCACTTGATATTGCAAATACCATCTTCAGGGGCAAAATCGTCCAACTTGGATCAAAAATACATTGCAACTCTAGATAAAGTCCTCATCCAAACTCATATCAAGGGAAAAATCGTCCAATTTAAGCTATAATAATAAAATACAAAAATCATCACATTTGATCAACATATAAAATCAAAATCACAAAACTAGAATAGTTGTCAAGATTCCTCTTTCTAGATTTGAGATTACACAAACCGCCATAGACCAGCCACACACGACTACACTTGACAGTCTACCAACTATGCATTCAGAATCCTTGAAAGAAAAGAATCAAAACATAAAGAATAAGATTTATGTTTCTGATTTCGGGTTATAATTTCATATTTGATAGTATGGGATTTACGGAATTTGATTTATAACCAAAGAATAAAAATGTAGTATTTTTTTACCGTTAGCTTGCTTGACTCGGGGCAATCGATTTCTGATTTTAGGCGTGATTATTTCGCATGATCGACTCCTCGTTTTCTGATTTTTGGGCGTGATTGTCGAACTGCGTTTTGCCGCTTCTGTGCTTCTATGTATCGGATGCCTCATGCCTATGGAGCAAAATTTGGGCTGAAAGTTTATATGCCCATAAGATCTAGACAAATCATTATGCCCCTCTTCGTAATGATGCCCTGGGCAGTGGCCCAGCTCGCCCTGCCCTTGGGCCGGCCCTGTGTGTAAGACGGGAGTAAGGTAGTGTCTTCAGGTGGCACTTAGTTGATGAGTGTTGTCATCAGAGAAAAGAAGCCGGTGGCCGGCTTGGAGCAGTTGATCAGGACCCTGCAAAGGAAGAGATGGATTTTAGGGATTCGATAACTATGTTTGAAGGAATCTGGGTCGGTGTGAGATCAGTGGATGCATTGTGGGAGTATCATCCAGAGATTTGTGTTGTCGCAGGCTTCAAGGACGAAGCCTAATTTAAGTGGGGGAGAATTGTAA
Source organism: Lactuca virosa (assembly GCF_052849685.1). Taxonomy (NCBI): domain Eukaryota; kingdom Viridiplantae; phylum Streptophyta; class Magnoliopsida; order Asterales; family Asteraceae; genus Lactuca; species Lactuca virosa. The sequence continues at coordinate 23,000,781 of NC_136433.1, forward strand.
CATCCCAAGTTCGGAAGCAAGAAGTTGGAGGGTGCTAAGTGTAAATTAAGGAAGCTACTCGACGAGTAGGTATGCTACTCGTCGAGTCGGAGCGGGATTGATCGCAGTTTAAGTGGCCAACTCGCGAGTCGACGGCTTGGACTCGACGAGTTGGTGCTGTAGAGAGAGAACCCTAATCCCGAGGGTTGCACCCTATTTAAAGGACTTTATGTCCTTCTCCCAGCCTCCTATTCCCCCTTTTGAGATCCAGAAACCCTAATTTTCGTGTGAGACTTCATTGTTGAGGAGATTGGAGCTTGGAATAGGGATTTGGTGGAAGGAGCTTGAGGAATTAGAGGATAGCATCAAGGGGCTTGTGTGGATCTGGGATCTACATCAGTTTGGGCACATCTCAGAGGTAAGGAGCCATTATCTTAAGTTATTTCCTTTTTGGTTCACCCTTGGTGGTTGATTTGGAGTTCCTTGGCTTGTTTGAGATCTATTTCGGGTTTGGAGTTTAGATCTGAGGTTGCTACTCTAGATCTAGGCTTGTGATGGTCCAAAATGTCATAAAGCTTCTGTTTAAGAGTTGTTGGTGAAGCCCCCTAGTCCTGAGCCCTAGCCCTAGTGTGTTTTGGGCCTATATCTCCTTGGTTTCACGTAAAGTTTACAACTTTATGTGAGGGTTAGACTGTAGAAGAGTGGATCTATGGATCCTGCATGGCCCGAAAAGCCTCTGTATGGATTGAGAACTGAAGAGACTCGACGAGTCACATGGGTGTACTCGACGAGTTGTATGATCATGTGCATGAACTCGGCGAGTGGAAGAACAACTCGACAAGTCTGTTGAAGATTGCCTTGAACTCGGCGAGTGGAAGAACAACTCGGCGAGTCTGTTGAAGATTGCCTTGGACTCGACGAGTCTATTCTTGGACTCGACGAGTCTGGTCGCAGAACCCAACCTCTTTTGGTTAAAGCTCTGGATTAGTGAGTCGGTTGGCGACTCAGTGAGTTGGACATGATGGAATTCCGAGATCGTTGAACTCGACGAGTCTTGGGGCGACTCGGCGAGTTGAGTCGTGTTATGGGAGTTTTCTGAGTATAAGAACTCGACGAGTCGACGGGTTGACTCGGCGAGTAGAGTCAACCAGGAAGGTTGACTTTGACTGAGGACTTTTACTTTGACCAAGAGTTAACCAGTTTGACTTCCAAGGGTATTTTGGTAATTTTGGTATTGGTTCTTTGGTAGTATGCTGTGGTGAAGTTCGTGTCGGTGGTCGGAGTAGCTTGGTCGTATCTCTTCAGTCGGCAATTGTAGGTGAGTTATCCTCACTATATCGACAGGGTCTACGACACCAAAGTCGGCCCTTTATCGGATGGAAATCCGGGTATTGTTTGTTATGTTATTGCTTTGCTAGATCTGCATCCTGGTATTTAGGATGGTGTTATGTTAGTGACCTGGTTAAGGTCGGTACCCGGTATATAGGGTAATGTTATGCTAGTGACCGGTTAGGTCGGAATCCTGGTTAGGATGTTGATATGCTATGTGATCTGTTAGACTGATAGTCTGGGTAAGGATTTGTTATGTGATTAATTGTTTATGTGCACATGGTTGTTTGACGGGGGTTGGGTTGAGGTGGGTCCAGATTTGTACTATAGGCCAACATACCCAGGGCAGACCAGATATTCTGAAGGCCCAGCGAGCGGTCCGGATAGGCTGAAGGCCCCAAGAGGGAGGACCAGACGTGCCGAGGCTCGGAGAGTGGACCAGGCCGACTGAAGTGTTGGATTAGTGTCTAAGTCCATAACTATAATTGGTATGTACTTGACCCGACTCGGCATGGTCCATTTGGGTTGCATGGCATCGGAACATTTGGATAGACCGTTTGTGAGAAGAGGACATTTGTGACATATTAATATATTATAAGTTCTAATATATTAATATGAAATCATGTTATTTAATTAGTATTGATCAATAATTAATTTGGACTTAATTTAGTGATCAAAAGAGACTAATTAAATATATGGGGATTGATTGTGAAAACCGTTAATTCTTATATATGTGGGCTTATGATCCAAGATTCCTTATGTTGGGTTTAACCCATGTGGTGACCCATGGATACTCCATGGAGGTTAAAACCCATGGAGCATAAGGAATGGGTAAAGTCATGAGTTACATGGTGTAACCCTAATAGCCACACTATATAGAGATCCTTTTAGCTCAAGAAATTGGCACTAGTGATACTTATATGAGGGCTAGCCAATTTGAGCATGAAGTGTCTTCTTTTCATGGTTATTCCAAGTGTTGATGATGTTGTGTGAACCATTTGAGGTGTCACACTTGGGGCACTAGGCTCTCGAGCTTCATGGAGTTAAGCTACATCAACAAGGTATGTATTTCTATCTAGTTTATTATTCAAGTATCAAAAGATTGTACGCTAGTTAGGGTAATACCTTGGAATATTCATATTTGCATGTATAATAGAGAAAACATAGATCCAAGGTATTTAGGGTTGCATGTACACTTAGGAGTGTTAGAATGCTCAAAACCCAACAGTGGTATCAGAGCCAGGTTGTTTTCTATTATATTAATGCAAATGTTTTATTTTCAAAGTTGGAAAAAAAAAGGAAAAAAAGCATGACGTTTGTCAAATTTTAAGATAATTACTTGTTTTTGTGAAAAACTAATTATTTGTAAAATTTGAATCATTTGCTATATGAGTTGAATTAGGTCAAATTTAGTAAAAGATAAAATTATATGATTATTTTATTAGTTTTAAAAGTTTGATCTAAAGAGTTTTTTGAAACCTCCATATGTTATGGATATGAAAAAGTTTTAAAAAAATTGATTCAAAGTTTTTTATGGAGTTACAAAACTTGGTCTTAATGTTTTAAAGAATTCCATAACTTGTTCTTAAGTTATGGAACATGAAAAGTTTCATCATAAAAGAAACATTAAACTCCATAAGTTATGGAATCCAAAAGTTTTTTTTGTGTTACCTTGTTTTATGAGTTATTTTTTAGATTAATGAAAAATATGTGTTAGTAGTTTTAAATCCAAATTAATCTAAATGTTGTTCATAAAATGTGTTTTTGTAACTTGTCCTCAAGTTATATGAAAAGTCACATTTATGAATCTTAAAAACTCATAAAAATGCCTTAGGTTACAAAAAAAATGAAGAGTCTTTCCTTATAAATAGTTTTTATGGCTCCATAACTTGTCCTCAAGTTATGGATGTCCAAGAGTCTCTTCATTAAAAGTTTTAAAGCTTTAATTAAAACTCATAAGTTATGAAAATCCAAGAGTTTTGAATAGTTTCAAAACTTGCCCTCAAGTTTTGGAATTTGAAAAGTTTTCTTTTATGAATACTTTAATTCCAAGTTAAGCCCTTAGAATTTTAAAGAATTAAAATTCAACCCTTATACTTTATAATATTATAAGTTAATAATATTTATATATGTATAAGAGCGAGTCAGTCTTACCGTTAGTAGGCCTCATTCACGAAGCCGGTTTATAAGGGGGGTATAAGGTTACTGCCTATAAAATGGCAGTTTAATGGGTGTCCACTCTCACCCACCGCTTCCTTGACCGGTGGAGGGTTGTTAGCCGAACGGGTAGGACAAAGACTATAATTCTCCCTTCATTAAAAGTATTAATGATAAATATAAAGTAACTAAATGTTTCTTATAATTCACAATCTTAGTTACTTTAAGAAAATATAAATAAGGTGCTAATACATGAAATTACACTTTGCACTTTGTTTACGTCGGTTAGTGGAGCGTGTGTGGTTAACCGGCACACTAACTCGTATTTAACAAGGTAGGCAAAGGGTAACTTAATATTTATCATAGTATCGATGGAGCGTGTGTGGTTAACCGGCACATCGATCGAGGGGTAAATATTAAGGGTACCAAGTATATTTGCATGGTTATTCACACCTTGTTTTGTGATCCTCGGCATCCCAGTCACAAAACCTGAAGGGCACACTCGAGATTGAAACATGCCATTGAACAGTTCAATGAATCTCAAAAGATCTAGGAGTTTCAAATCCAATTAAAAACCTAATAATTATTTCGTTTTTCATGGTGGAAATTGGTGAATCGTCATTCACCTACCTTCAAATATTTTATAGCTTGGATTACGGCATCCCTCTTCCGAGTTATAAAATATTGTGTTGGGTCCTAGCCTTAATATTTCATATTGGGTGTTATATTAAGGACTTTAGATCAACTATATTGAATATCTCCCAAAAGATGTCTAGTTTAGACATGTATGATCTTCCCAAATCTCTTGGAACTTCACTTTCTCCACCTCCAATTATTCTCCCTAACCCACAAGTTCAAGGTCACTCAAGCCCTATTGGCAAGGCAAGGTCTAGGTGTGATCACATCTTGGAGATGAAGTCACATATTGACAAGCCGGGAGAGTTGGGTGTCAAAGTCTTGAGAAAGTTGGATATTCAATCACTTTCTAAGTCACATAGTGAGTTCCTTTGGGACCCCTATGAAACAGACTATGACAAGACCCTTAATGATCTTATCTATTTGCTAAGATCAACTTCCTAAAACTTTATGGACATTGACAATGATGACACTGGAAATCCAGAAAAAGCATTCTCTTCCCAATGGAAAGGGATCGGCCATAGTCAACTCGGTTGACGATATGGTAAAGAGAAAAGCTAAGTCTGTGATAGTACCGGTACCATTACCAAAGGCTCCATATGTTTATATTGCCAAAGGAAGGGGCATTGGTTGCGAAGCTACCAAATTTTACCTAAGGATGTTAAAGTTAATAAGTTCGACTCTACTTCAGGTAAAGTCCACTATCTAACTCTGCTAAGTTTCTATTCTGAGATTCTTGATACATGATGTGACTGGGTCACATGTTGATGTTTTAAGAATCAAAGAAAAGTGAAGAAACTTAAAGAAAGAATATGTTGAATCTGATCGCGTAGATGGATTTCTATCGTATAATTTGAAGATCGGATTCTTGAGCTACTTCTTAGGAGTTATGATATATTGCTTAGGAATAGTAACAACAAAGTTTTCATGTGCTTTTGCACTGTAAGGATAGTTTTTCCGCAAAGTTTTTAAAATAAAAGGAAAATTTTTGATTTTATTTATTTTAAAATATCCTTACAATGGCGTTTGTGAAAATCTTTGTTGCTTATAAGATTCCATTAATAGCAAGAGTGGAAATATGAATTTGATTCTTTCATTTGTGGTAGTGTCTAAATTTACCAAATAAGGAAAAATTCTCATCACCCAAGTTTCAGTTGGATAGAAACTTGGAATCATGCAAGTTGTATAGCATGATGAATGAGAACTTTCAAGCATTGGAAAATTAAGACTAATTACTTGTTCACATGGATGTGTGAGTCAAGTAAAGGACTAAGGGATCGGGTACACATTCTTGTGCACTGGTCAGAGTCCACCACAAAAGATCGATAAGACTATTCGTCATAATTGACTAAGGTTTAGTAAATATGGTTATACTTACAAGCTTAATTATAGTTCTGAAACGTTGGAAAAGATCCAATGTATGGCAGAGTGAATAAGAAGAATCAAATTAGGAAGAAGGATAAAAGTTTCTCAAATCTGAAAAGATGGGAGAGTACTTTAGTATCATGTCATATGATCATCTTAACGATTAAGAGACCTTATCGCAATTCATTCCCTAAGTGCATTCTGATAGCTAAGAAGAGGAGCTATGAATTGTTGAAGTGGTCAAATCAAGAAGATGAGTCATACTTCGTTCCAAAACTAGTCTTAGGGTCATACTCCAAGACTGTAAGTTGAGTGAAATATCTTAAATAAAGGTTTAAAACACTAGTCAAATGTAAGAGTAAAAGTTTTCTACTCTTGTACATTTGAAATTGGTAAGTTGTGATGTTTTGGACAAAACAAAGACCAACTAAGGCCAATTGTGTAAAGTGTTTGTCTGGATAAAGAATCCAAACTATCTCTTGAATATTGGGCAAGTGAGCCTTATGTGTCAAGAGGATAGTGGGAGTCTTAAAGATCCTGAAAGGATAATCAAGAATAAAAACCTGTAAGTTTATCACTAGCACACGACTTGAGGTTTATAACCTATCATGTTGACATATTCTGTGCTCATTCCAGTTAAAGTTGGCTTTGCATATGAGTTCTTAGAGTTCTCAATTGGTTGCATAACAACTTGGAAGCAATGGCAGGCCCTTGAGCTGCCAGATGGCAAGAAATTAAGATTGAGTTCAGTCCATATGAGTTTGGATTTGTCATTATCCTTGTATTGTGACTATGGTTTTGACAATTCACACGGATAAGAACACATACACCATTAAATCTAAGTGTCATAAGTTTTCTCTCCGATTCATGAAAATGATGGTGAGGAAACACTTTCACTAAGTAGATTTTAACTAGATAGAAATTGTGATATTTGAATTCTCAAAGTCGTTAGTGGAGCGTGTGTGGTTAACCGGCACACTAACCTGGACTTGTGAGAAGTGACAAAGGTCTAAACAATTGAGACTATGATTATGGCATCCCTTTTCATAGTTCTTAAATTGTTTAGACACACCTGTGAGTTATCTAATGAAAGGTATATGATTTTGATTAAGTCTTATCAAAGCAATCTAGTATCAGAAAACTGAACTTTGGTAAGAAAGTCAATAAAGTATTGATTTCTAGAAGTCCAGCTGATTTCTGAGTACATGTCAAAGCTAGTGGGAGCATAAGTGTTATGCTAATAATCATCATGTTAGTAGGAGCATGATAATTATGATAAGTATTGCAAGTTAGCAATGTTAATTATAGAAAACAAAAGTTTCAATCTGTGAGGCTGCAGGGTTTGAAAAAGTTGTTTTGCTATAATTAAGGGAGAGGAAATTATACTTCATTTCAATTCTAAAAGCTTAGATTGAGATTTTAATCAAATTTAGTCAATGATATATATATGAATTTCATGTTAGAATGGCTCAACATAAGGAAATTCTATATATGGGTTCATTATTTGCGTTCTAAAATTCGATTATGATTACGGCATCCCTTTTCATAATCAGAATTATGAGAACTTGGCAAATAGAAATGGAAATATTATAGCAAAAGACTGGTTTAGTCTTTATGTGAGACATCATGAATCGTGTCCCATATGCTTTGGATATAGGATCGATTACATGTGCTACATTCATCCTTTCTAAAATTTTCCAAATGCCTGGGGCATTAAGAAGGGAAAAGGTCTAGAACTGGATATGACTAAAATGATTAAGCAATTTTCGAGGAAAATCTAAGGTTTACCAAAGATTGGTTGCTCAGGGACAGTTAGAAGTATAGTGTTAATTGTTGGAAGGATCATATTGACATATTCTGAAAAGAGGCAACTCTTGTTCAGAAGTGATAGTCAAAAGGGGAATGTGGAAATGATCCCATTGGTGGAAGTTGTTCAATAAATCTGTGTAAGATTAGGAAACTTAATGCAAGAAGGATGTTTCCAAGGAGTTGATCTCCTTTGGAATGCTCTGCAATGTTTGTTGTCAAGTCTTTGTGACTTTGTGCATAATCATTACAAGAGAATCATTGCATATAAGTTTAGAATCTAACAGATTTCGGTAAAATGGCATGAATTTGTAATTCCTGCATTTACCATAAGAATTCGGGAGTGTGAAAGTAGAATCATTGAAAGTTTGGTCAATTGGTTTATTTCACAAAGTAAGGATCATAGACAAACATAGAGTGCATACTTGGTGTATGGCAAAGCTATTGTTTAGAAAAACATAGTGTACATGCTCGGAGCATGGGACAACTATTGTTTTAATTCAAGAATAAAGTTGATAGCTGAAACAGTATGCAATGAATAATGTGTAATCATATGGTGATAAATAAAAGGTGTTTTATTTATGTTCATAGGTTTTGATACCATATTAGATTCAATTATTCTTATGTTTCATTTTGCATGTTTTGACTTCCAGAATAAACTAGGTTATTCTTCCGGAATGACTAAGTTATTCAAACCATTCCACAGTCGGTCATATGTTGGAAGTAGATATGAATCAAGACTGTCATGGGTTGGCTTGTAGAGGTCCAAGTTGGGGGACAAAGTTGTGCTACAACACTCATGAGTGCTCATAAGTTCTGAGTATTGGATTCAACCCGCGCTCATTGGAATCACTTCATGGATTTTATCACGAGTGATCATGAGACGATAATATCTTATATTCTTCAAACCTAGAGATATGAGTTGTTACTATGAGTTGGTTATACATTGATTGCACGAAAACGCATTCGGTAACTCGATGTTATAAAACGTGCCTTTGTGTATGATTCAGCAAGTAGTAGAACAAGCCATATGAGTCAAAGTTTATCCATTCCTTTTACCTTCGGGATAAAAGCGATATCTGTGGGCCCCTCGATGATTTAATGATGATACATGTGAGTGCTAGGCCAAGCCAGGACTAATTTGATTTGGTCAATTAGTCAGTCGTCATAAATCGGAAATCGGGAAACAACAAATGGACAGAGAGAATGATTTTAATCCATGTCTCAGTCCATATGATATCTAGAATGGGGGAATATATGATCCCTTATCTAATGGACAAGTCATTGACAAAGGTCAGAGTTCGACAGCGGCTTTTGAGAGCTACGATTGCTAGTTAGGTTTTGAAGTCATACTCAATAATAGTTTTAGACTTATCCAAGTGGGAGACTGTTGGATTAGTGTCTAAGTCCATAACTATAATTGGTATGTACTTGACCCGACTCGGCATGGTCCATTTGGGTTGCATGGCATCGGAACATTTGGATAGACCGTTTGTGAGAAGAGGACATTTGTGACATATTAATATATTATAAGTTCTAATATATTAATATGAAATCATGTTATTTAATTAGTATTGATCAATAATTAATTTGGACTTAATTTAGTGATCAAAAGAGACTAATTAAATATATGGGGATTGATTGTGAAAACCGTTAATTCTTATATATGTGGGCTTATGATCCAAGATTCCTTATGTTGGGTTTAACCCATGTGGTGACCCATGGATACTCCATGGAGGTTAAAACCCATGGAGCATAAGGAATGGGTAAAGTCATGAGTTACATGGTGTAACCCTAATAGCCACACTATATAAAGACCCTTTTAGCTCAAGAAATTGGCACTAGTGATACTTATATGAGGGCTAGCCAATTTGAGCATGAAGTGTCTTCTTTTCATGGTTATTCCAAGTGTTGATGATGTTGTGTGAACCATTTGAGGTGTCACACTTGGGGCACTAGGCTCTCGAGCTTCATGGAGTTAAGCTACATCAACAAGGTATGTATTTCTATCTAGTTTATTATTCAAGTATCAAAAGATTGTACGCTAGTTAGGGTAATACCTTGGAATATTCATATTTGCATGTATAATAGAGAAAACATAGATCCGAGGTATTTAGGGTTGCATGTACACTTAGGAGTGTTAGAATGCTCAAAACCCAACATGAAGGCCCGGTACGGGAGGACCAGTCATACTGTAGACTCAGAGAGTGGACCTGGTGGATTGAAGGCCCGGTGCGGGCGGACCAATCACACTGTAGACTCGATGTACATGGCTAGACTCGGAGGGTGGACCAAGTGGACTGAAGGCCCGGTGCGGGCGGACTAGTCACACAGTAGACCCGATGTGCATGGTTGTTCTATTTGTGATATGTTATGAGTATGTTTATGTGTGGTTGGTATTTTGGGGGTAACTCACTAAGATTTCGGGCTTACAGTTCAGTGTATTGTTTCAGGTACTTCAGGAGATCGTGGCAAGGCGAAGGTGATCGTACCGCTCCTCATGTTTTATAATTTATGTGATATGGTTCTGGGGGATACTCTGATGTTTAAACTATTTTGAAAACGAGATGTATGAACTTAATGGTTTTTGAATGAATTAAAATGTTTTAATTTGGCTCAATTTTTATGGGTGTTACATATTTATTGCGACTAATTACGAGAGATATTGTTTATAAGTGTTAAACAATATTTTTCAACCATTATGTACAGAGAGGGGTCATACATGAAACACCGGAGGGCATGACTATTTTGGCATTATAGCACTTCTGAAATCCAACAACCCTATGCGGCCCTTCAAACGAGATTCCCCGTACCGCGAGTAGTTAAAAGATATTATAATAACATTTTATATTTTATAATACTTAGCACATATATTGTTTATAGGTTCATAATAACGACTTATGACGATAAATATAAGTTATACTGAAAACAGAATAGTGTAGCTTAACTTACCGGGTTTTTAACGTAAACCGGGAAATTACGCAGGCGGAACTCCGACTCTAAAAACTTCTTTCGTCGGATTTTTGACGACTCAGAGTTTCTCTATCGCACCCTAAAACTAGGAGAAATTGAACCAGAAAGAAAGAAGGATTCTATATAGAGTTTAGAGGAATGGTGTAAGAAAATATGAAGAATTCATCATTTATTTATAGGGGTTTGATCATAGAGTAAACCCTAAGTTTCGTCCGTATCTTCCGCGTACGAGCTTCGTTTCCTACGTTCTTTCTATCCACTCTTTGGTATTTACGAGTACTACAACTTTCATTTAGACCCCGTCGGCTAATTCTCATTCTATCTCAGATTTACAAATCTATATCGAATTTATCGCACTCGAAGAGTAGGGACTAAGTTTCGTCCATATCTTTAACATACAAGCTTTATTCTCGATGTTATTTATATCCACATGTTGGTATTTACGAGTTCTACGACTTTCATTTAGACTCCATCGGCTAATTCTCATTCTATCTCACATTTACAAATCTGTATCGAATTCGCCGCGCTCGAAGAGTATGGACTAAGTTTCGTCCATATCTTTCGCATACGAGCTTCGTTTTCGACTGTCTTTTTACCGTTGAGATCCTATTAACGAGATCTTTAATTCTCGTTTATATTGTTTTGGCTAAAAATCGACCGATCTAAAATTCGATTTCCGGGTTGTGCACTGTTATGCTAAATCTTAGAGAAATCATAACTTCCTCATACGAAGTCAGATTTGGACGTTCTTTTTATGCACACTCTCGGTTTAACGTATACTACGAATTTTGTTTAGATCGCTAAGGCTAAAAAGAATTTATCGTAAATTCACTTTTTACGATTCCCGGTGTCGTGCCGGTTTTGCCCAAAACTCCGACAGGTCTTAACTTCTTTGTTATAAGTCGGATTTCAGATTTCCTTATATCCCTGAAATCCTTGTTACGACTACTTCAAATTTCTTCATAGATATTGGGTCTCTCTATTAGTTTATTTTTTACGCTTATTTTTATTACTATTTTATTACGTCGTTATAAATAAGTATAATGCACATAAAATCACATAATACTCAAATAATTCTTCTTTATTACTTCAAAATAGGTTACAATTGTTGACCCTACTATTACATCATCATACTAATGTTTAGCCAGAAACACGAGCGTTACAGGATCGTAGGATCCTACAATCAGGACCATGATTTTAACAACCTTGATATGATAGGCTTGTTGCAATGTGGATTATATGTGCATTCATAAAATGATTTTTTTGATTTTTTTTTGTTAATATAAATCTAAAATTCTTATTAAAAAAAAGAGTTTTATCATCCTACTTGTTGCATACATATTAGGATGGGGAAGTGACTTGTGTAAACTCGACCTCGACCAAAGTATTTATGTGATAGTGAATAGATTTCTAGATAATTCTCACATGATGACATGAATATAAAGGCTAGCTACCCCTTGTTCAAGACTTGGGACAACCACTCCCTAGTTCCTATTGGGATTGGAGTCCTATGATTATTTATGGAAATTGTAGATGAAGGTCCCATGTAATGGTCGGGTCCTACTATTTCTATTCTCTTGAAGGGAGTCCCCTCAAGTGCCCATTGTCATTTATGAGATAGACTATTGAGATTGACATGGGGTTGTAATAGATTCATGCATTGCATAACTATAACATGAAAGTTTTTTTTATTATCCTTTTGTGAATTTGAAATGATTTGTCAATCCTTGCTAACAAATACTGTTAAATGTTACTGGAGCATTTTGATCATTTTCATGGAGCATTTGTATCATGTTCATGGAACATTTGGAGCACTTGGAACTAAATGGAGCACTTGGGGTTCATGGAGTGTGTGATAAATGAACGGATCATATGAGAAAGGAATGGATCATTTGAAAAATGAATAGATCATACAAAAGGGGGTTTGGAGCACTTGGAAGAGGTTTGGAGCACTTGGGAGTGATATGGAGCAACAAGGGGACCTTGTTGCGCCATATGTTAAAGGTGTGGGCCAAAAAGGATGTTGTTGCGCCATGACATTCCTTCTTGCGCCATAATGCTCCCTCTTGCGCCATAAGGGGTTCCTCTTGCGCCATGAGGTATGCTCTTGCACCATGCATGACCTTTTTGCACCATGCATATTCCTGTTGCGCCAAGGTGGTGATCTTGATCCAACCTTGAAGTTCTTATGCCACTCTTGAAGCCTGTTGTGCCATCCATTCACCTGTTGCGCCATAATGACGCAAGATGGACCATCTTGGTCCCTGATGAGTCGAGTATGATATGAAGTCCTCTATGATGCTCAAGATCGTTCAAGGATGCTCAAAGTTGGTATTGCTCAAGGATTACACCGTGTTGTGCCACCATGATGGATATTGGGCCATTAGTGTTCATGATGCACCACTTGTACATCATGATGCTCCACTATGGCACAAGGTGCTCCATCATGTGTGTTACTGATGCTCATGGGTTGTATGACATGGAAGAATGTTCCGGAAGATGTTGCATGTCAGAATATGATTGGTTGTCTCCATTCATGGGCCTATGGGCTAATGGGCTTGGCCCATTAGGGTTTTAGGTATGATTCCTCAAGTATAAATAGGGATGCATGCTAGGTCATTTTGTATTTTGAATTCTAGTGTGATAGGCGAATCTCTGTGTAATTGTACTTGTAACCTCTATTTGAGAGCTCTGAAATAAAAGATTACTCCCCTCCTACCCGTGGACGTAGGTCACCTTGACCGGACCACGTAAATATTGTGTATTGTGTGCTTATAGTTTTGGTAGTTATCCGCTTTACTTCTTAACAGATACTTAGCTTTTAAGTGTGTAGAAACTTATAGGGCATATACGACCCTTCTTAAAAGTTTAAATGAGTTATTAAAATCCCAAAGTGTTTTGAGTTATTTAGAAAGTGTTTGAATTTATGTTGAACTTTGATTCATATAGAAGTAGAACCCTCCTTTTTTAAATTTGAGTTATTTAAACTACAAAGCGTTTCAAAGTGTTTTCAAACTATTTTGGAGGTTTGATTCGAGTAAGTTGGATTGTCATCTCTTTCTCTAATGAGCCAACCTCGGGTGAACTCACTAGGCAAATCCATGTCTAACCTTATTTTGATGTGTACTTAGGTTGAAGACCATAAACTAGAGATAACATGGATATTTGAAGACCACAAATTATACGGTGAGCTTGAACCGTGTTTTAATATGTTTATTGTTAACAACCTCGTTATTTTAAACTCATTAAAGTGAATTGGGGATGTTGGGACTATATTTTACATAATTCCTTTTTAGTAAAAAAATATTTTGGAAAACATAAATGTTTTTATAACTTGTTTTCAACTAGAACCTAATGAGGGATGTTACAATTTGGTATCAGATTTTTGGTTTAAGTGATCTAAATATTTAAAAATTTACTTAGACTTATTTTGTAAGCTCAATTGGTGGATTATGATAAATAGTAGAGTGTGTTCAATCCTAGTGCTTAAAATTGTCATGTCATAATTGAATAAAATTAGTACTTGGTAATTTTGGAATAAATAGTTCTTGGAATTATTAACTTAGTTTTGTGTTATATGTTCTTTTAGTATAAAGTACTGTGGGGTAATGACTTATCAAGATAATCATCTATTTTTTTTGTTCATATTTAGACAATTGTTTTATACTCAGTTGACCAACGAACTTGTTAAAAGTGTTCAAATGTTACCATTGTGACCGTCTATCTTAGGTTATAGCTTACTTGGTGTATACGTGACATATACATGGCATCTACGTGGCAAACTAAAACATGAAATGTCATATGAGGGTAGTTTTCTATCTGTTTTGTTCACATTTAAGCAACTTCTTATTTTTTGAACACGATTGACCATTGATCTTGTTATAAGTGTTAAATGTTATTTATAATGAATAATGCGTTTTTTTAGTTTTAATAAACGTTATTTTAGATCATGAGTTATCTAATAATAACAAAAAACCATTTATCCATTTGCTTATCTTGATACTCAAATTTCTTTCATTCTAAATCTTATGGCGATGAATACATTTTAATAACCACAATGTGCTTTGTCCGCTATGTATACCTTCTATAACTGTCACAATGTTGCATAAATCATGATCGTATTACATTCATTCACTGTAACACCCAGAATTTAGAGGGGTAATTATGGAAATAAAACATCAATTTTAAAGGTCAACTCACCGAGTTTAAGGTAAAAACTCGACGAGTAGGAAATATGGGACATGCGCGTTTTGGAAGATCAACTCGACGAGTTGGGGAGGTCCAACTCGACGAGTTGGCGCTGAAAGATGAAACCCTAATTTTAAGGGTTTTGCACCCTATTTAAACACTTTAACCTCCATAGGCTGGCCTCATTTCCAGCCTCCAAGTCCCAAACCCTAAATCTCGAAACCCTAATGCATTGTGTGAGCTTGTGAGCCATTTTTGAGAGAAATCTTGTGTATGTGAAGCTTGAGGAAGAAGGAGAAGATTGAGGACTCAATAAGGAGTTTATAGATCCAGAAACTCCACTTCATTTGCAACATTTTCTGGTGAGCAAGTCTCAAACTTGCTTAATTATTACTTAGATCTATTCACTTTCACTTTTATTGGATTTGGTCCAAGTAGCATGGGCCTTGGGAAATGGACGTCCCAAGTGAGTATACTTCTAGATCTAGGACCTTGAAGGGCTTTCATGGCATAAAGGTGCAAACTTTATGGCCATTGAAGCCCCATGCAAGCTTTAGGATGCCATTTTGGCCTTTTAAGCTCCAAAAGGCCATGCATGGAGAGAAAGTCAGAGACTTTATGTGTTCATGTAGTGTCTAGGGTCTAGATCTCAGTTTTTATGCCTTAGCTTGAAGTATTAATGGCTTTTGGATCAAGATCTAGGTCTTAAAGAGTTAGGGTTTGAGCTAAATCCATTAAGGAAGGGTATTAACAGGTAAAGTTTGAAAATTTACCCTTAAAAGGACATTTTCAGTATGGATATGAAGTATGGAGCTTAGATCTGAAGGATAGGAGCTTAATCCATTAAGAAGGGCTTAACAGACTAAAGAACTCGACGAGTTCATGAGAGAACTCGACGAGTTGTTCTTGAAATGTCCCGATTCTGAAAAGGAAAAACTCAACGAGTTGATGCGAAAAGTCACGATTTTGAGATTCATGAGAACTCGGCGAGTTGAAGAGCAAGCTCGACGAGTCGAGTCAACTCGGAGCGATGACTTCGACTTTGACTTTGACCATTTGGACTAGAAAAGCATTGGGCCCTAGGTTGAGGCCCATGCGAATGGATGGGGCCCAATTGGAAATTGGGCCATATATTGGGCTTTTATAGATATTATGGTTTTTGACCATATTGGTTTTGGGCTTGGGCCTTAATTATGGGTTATGTTGGGCCAGGGGTAAAATGGTCATTTTACCCCAAGTAAGGATTATGGATCTTGGTTTGGAACCCAGTTGCTAATTGGGTGATGTTTTGGTATTGATAGCCCAAGGAGTTGCCAGGACAGCAGCTAAGGATTTCCTGCAATGGACTTCAGCAGTGTGAGGTGAGTTACTGTAACATCCGGATTTTCAAGTATATTATTGTGAATTTTAATTTTGAGATTTATGGAGAGTCTCAACGAGTTGAGGGTCCAACTCGTCGAATCGAGTCGAGTGGCACGCATGGATTTAATGAGTGGACTTGACGAGTCATAGGACTGACTCGCCGAGTAGGTACTGGGCAAAGAAACCCTAATTTCCCGGGGTTGGGGCCTATATATGGGAACTTATGCCCCCATATCCGCCCCACCAGTCACCCTACACCCCTGAGAGCAAACCCTAATCGACATTAGAGCTAGAGAGGGAGAGAAGAGCTAAATTAGTGATTGCGGGTGCATTCTTTGAAGGAGAAGTGAAGAGTATTGAGGTTGGAGCAAGAGGAGACTTTAGATCTTCAGATTCAGCAGAGTTTTCTTGAGGTAAAGATGTTGATTTGCTCATCTTCTATGTAGATCTTGATATGAGAGTTTTCTAGGGCTTTCTTCCATTTTTTAGAGTCAATGAGCCTTTTTACGTATGATTGAGGTTGAAACCTCAGATCTGAAGTGTAGAGGGTAGGGAGAACCCAAAGACCTAAACTTTATTGAGCTAGAGACTAGACTTTGAGCACCTAACCCTTTGTAAGACTTGTTTTGGCATTTTTAATCATATATGTCATGCATGAATGTAAAGGTCGAGACTTTACGCAATTTCTGTACGTTTAAGGACTGGATCTAGGGTCTAGTGTGGTAGATCTGAGCTTGGGCGCCTGAATGAGTGATCAGGTTGAGTAAACTTGTCGAGTCCATGAGCTGACTCGACGAGTCAGTTAGGTTTTGTCCCGATGTTCACGACCATGTAATAACTCGACGGGTTGGGAGTCAACTCGACGAGCTGATTCAACCTCCACGATACTTCTGAGGAAAACAATGGGACTCGACGAGTCACATGGGTGCACTCGGCGAGTCAGGTCAAATATGGATTGTTGACTCGATTTTGACTTCTGTTGACTTTAGGGTTTGGTCAACATGAGTAATGGAGACCAGGGAGGGGTAAAATGGTCTTTTATCCAATTCAAGAGTTAGAAAGAGGAAGAATAACCTTTGGTTTACTTAGAGTCGAGAATCGAGTATTTATTGAGATAATTACCCTATGTGTTAGGCGGTGGCTTGTTCGAGATTCGAGTATTAGGATGATTGCTTGCTGTCGAGGTGAGTCTTCTCACTATACATCTGAGTAGTAGTTATTGTGTGACCGTAGGGTCTTCATAGAGATACTGGACCGGAGGGTCCTCATTATTGACCAAAGGGTCTCATTGTTACATTGATATATGTGTTGTTGTGCATACTGTCTTTGTGACTTATGCTGTTATGTTAGTCAACGTAAATGTTGTTTATATGTGCTCACGCTGAGTTATGTGATATCTATATTATGCATTATGCTTCGTGATTATGCTATGCTTTCTTATTATGCTATGCCTTGCTGAGTTAGGACCGGAGGGTCCACCCGAGTTATGGTACCGGAGGGTCCTACAGAGACACATTGACCGGAGGGTCTTATCTGAGTATAGCCATGAGAGGCTGCTGAGATATGTGTGGTATTTTGGGGAACTCACTAAGCTTCATGCTTACCGTGTTATGTGTTATGTGTTGGATTTTGAGCATTCTAACACTCCTAAGTGTACATGCAACCCTAAATACCTTGGATCTATGTTTTCTCTATTATAAATGCAAATATGAACTTTCCAAGGTATTCATCCTAACTAGCATAATATCATTCATTCATATGAACATAACAAGTTAGAATTACATACCTCTTTGATGTAGAATATCTTCATGAAGCTTGAGTGCCTAGTGCCCCAAGTGTGACACCTCAAATGGTTCACACAACACCAAATGCACATGGAATGACTTGAGAGAAATGAATTACTCCTTGAAATCGTCTAGCCCTCATATTCACACATTAGTGCATGATTTCTTGAGCCATGGGATTCTTTTATATGGTGGCTATTAGGGTTACACTATGTAACTCATAACTTTACCCATTCCTTATACTCCATGGATTTTAACCTCCATGGAGTATCCATGGGTCACCCCATGGACTTAGTCCAACATAAGGAATCTTGGATCACAAGCCCACATATATAAGAATGAATGATTTACACAATCAACCCATATATTTAATTAGTCTCATTTTGATAACTTAATTAATTCAAAATTAATTCTTGATCAATACTAATTAAATAACCTTATTAATATATTAGAACTTATAATATATTAACCAACCTTAAGTGTTATTTCTCTCATTATAGTCTATCCAAATGCATGATGCCATGCAACCCAAATGGATCATGCCGGGTCGGGTTAAGTCTTACCAATTATAGTTATGGACTTAGACATTAATCCAACAGTCTCCCACTTGGATAAGTCTAAAACTATTATTGCAAGTATGACTTCAAGAACCGACTGGCAATCGTAGCTCTCAAAAGCTTATGTCGAACTCTGACCTTGCCGATGATCTCTGACCTTTGTCAATGACTTGTCCATTAGATAAGGGATCATATATTCCTCCATTCTATATATCATATGGACTGAGACATGGATTATAAATTATTCTCTCTGTCCATTTGTTGTTTCCCGATTTCTGATTTATGACGACTGACTAATTGAACAAATCAAATCAGTCCAGGCCCGACCGAGCACTTACATTTGTCATCACCAAATCATCGAGGGGCCTACAGATATCGCTTTTATCCCGAAGGTAAAAGGAATGGATAAACTTCGACTCATATGGCTTGTTCTACTACTTGTTGAATCGTACACAAAGGCACGTTTTATAACATCGAGTTACCAATGCGTTTTCGCGCAATCAATGTACAACCAACTTATAGTAACAACTCATATCTCTAGGTTTGAAGAATATAAGATATTATCGTCTCATGATTCACTCGTGATAAAATCCATGAAGTGATTCAAATGAGCGCGGGTTGAATCCAATACTCAGAACTTATGAGCACTCATGAGTGTTGTAGCACCACCTTGTCCAACATCTTAGACCTCTACAAGCCAACCCATGACAGTCTTTATTCATATCTACTTCCAACATATGACCGACTGTGGATGGTTTGAATAACTTAGTCATTCAGAACAATGAACTAGTTATTCTGGAAGTCAAAACATGCAAAGTGAAACACAATAATAATTGAATCCAATATGGTCTCAGAACTTATGAATATAAACCAAACACCTTTTATTTATCACCATATGATTACACATTATTCATTGCATACTGTTTCAGCCATCAACTTTATTCTTGAATTTAAAACACTAGTTGTCCCATGCTCCAAGCATGTACACTATGTTTTCTAAACACTAGTCATGCCACACACCAAGTATGTATACTATGTTTGTCTATGATCTTTACTTTGCGAAATAGACCAATTCAACATAACTCCAATGATTCTCATTTGACAGTCCCAAATCCTTACTGCAAATGCAAGAATTCTAAATTCATGCCATTTACTGAAATCTGTTAGATTCTAAACTTATATGCATTGATCCTCTTGTAATGATCATGCACAAAGTCACAAAGACTTGACAACAAACATTACAGAGCATTCCAAAGAAGATCAACTCCTTGGAAACATCCTTCTTGCATTAAGTTTCCTAATCTTACATAGATTGAATAATTTCTAACTTTGAAACATTTCCATATTCCATTTTGACTATCACTTCTGAACAAGAGTTGCCTCCTTACAGATTATGTCAATATGGTCCTTCCAGAATTAACACTATACTTCCAACTGTCCTTGAGCAACCAATCTTTGGTAAACCTTAGATTGTCCTCGACAATTGCTTAATCCTTTTAGTCATATCCAATTCTAGACCTTTTCCCTTCTTAATGCCCCAGGCATTTGGAAAATTTTAGAAAGGATGAATATAGCACATGTAATCGATCCTATATCCGAAGCATATGGGACACGATTCATGATGTCTCACATAAAGACTAAACCAGTCTTTTGCTATAATATTTCCATTTCAATTTGCCAAGTTCTCATAATTCAGATTATGAAAAGGGATGCCGTAATCATAATCGAATTTTAGAACGCAAATAATGGACCCATATATAGAATTTCCTTATGTTGAGCCATTCCAACATGAAATTCATATATATATCCTTGACTAAATACGATTAAAACCTCAATCTAAGCTTTTAGATTTGAGATGAAGTATAACTTCCTCTCCCTTAATTATAGCAAAACAACTCTTTCCCAATTAAAACCTTTTGTTTTCTATAATTAACATTGCTAACTTGCAACCTTTATCATAATTATCATGCTCCCACTAACATGATGATTATTAGCATAACACTTATGCTCCCACTAGCTTTGACATGTACTCAGAAATCAGCTGAACTTCTAGAAAGACAATACTTTATTGACTTTCTTACCAAAGTTTAGATTTCTGATACTAGATTGCTTTGATAAAACTTTATCAATATCATACACCTTATCTTAGATAGCTCACAGGTGTGTCTAAACAATTTTAAGAGCTATGAAAAGGGATGCCGTAATCATAGTCTCAATTGTTTAGACCTTTTCCACTTCTCACAAGTCCATGTTAGTGTGTCGGTTAACCACACATGCTCCACTAACGACTTTGAGAATGCTAATATCACAATTGCTATCTAGCTAGAATCTACTTAGTGAAATTGTTTCCTCACCATCATTTTCATGAATCGGAGAGAAACCTTATGACACTTAGATTTAATGGTGTATGTATTCTTATCCATGTGAATTTGTCAAACCATAATCACAAGACTAGATTAGTGACAAATCCTAACTCATATGGATTGAGCTTGTGTAATCTTAAATTCTTGCCACCTGGCATCTCAAGGGCCTGCCATTGCTTCCAAGTTGCTGTGCAACCAATTGAGAACTCTAAGAACTCATATGCAAAGCCAACTTTAATTGGAATGGGCACAGAATGTGTCAACACGATAGGTTATAAACCTCAAGTCGTGTGCTAGTGAAGAACTTCAGGTTTTATTCTTGATTAGTTCTTGAGACTTTCAAGATCTTTAAGACTCCCACTGTCCTCTTGATATATAAGACTCTCTTGTCAAATATTCAAGAGATAGTGTGGATTTTAATCAAGACAAACACTTCACACAATTGGCCTTAGTTGGTCTTTGTTTTATCCAAAACATCACAACTTACCAGTTTCAAATGTACAAGAGTAGAAAACTTTTACTCTTACATTTGACAAGTGTTCTAAACCCTTTTTAAGACATGTCACTCAAGTTACAATCTTAGAGTATAACTCTAAGAATTGTTTTTGGAACGAAGTATGAATCATCTTCTTGATTTAACCACTTCAACAATTCATAACTCCTCTTCTTAGCCATCAGACTGCACTTAGAGGATGAATTGTGACAAGGTCTCTTAATCATTAAGATGATTACATAACATGATACTAAAGTACTCTCCCATCTTTTCAGATTTGAGAAACTTTTATCTTTCTGCCTAAGTTGATTCTTCTTATTCGTTCTGCCATACACTGAAAGTTTTTAATGCTTCAGAATTATACTTAAGCCTGTAAGTATAACCATATTTACTAAACTTTAGTAAATCATGACAAATAGTCTTATCGATCTTTTGTGGTGGACTTAATCAGTGCACAAGAATGTGTACTCGATCCCTTAGTCCTTTACTTGACTCACACATCCATGTGAACAAGTAACTAGTCTTAAATTTCCAATGCTTGAAAGTTCTCATTCATCATACTATACAACTTGCATGATTCCAAGTTTCTATCCAACTGAAACTTGGGTGATGAGAATCTTTCCTTATTTGGTAAATTTAGACACTATCACAAATGAAAGAATCAAATTCATATTTCCACTCTTGCTCTTAATGGAATCTTATAAGCAACAAAATTTTTTCACAAATGCCATTGTAAGGATATTTTAAAATAAATAAAATCAATTTTTTCCTTTTATTTTAAAAACTTTGCGCAAAAACTATACTTACAGTGCAAAAGCACATGAAAACTTTGTTGTTATCTATTCCTAAGCAATATATCATAACTCCTAAGAAGTAGCTCATGAATCCGATCTTCAAACTATGCGATAGAAATCCATCTACGCGATCAGATTCAACATATTCTTTCTTTAAGTTTCTTCACCTTTTTCTTTGATTCTTAAAACATCAACATGTGACCCAGTCACATCATGCATCAAGAATCTCAGAATAGAAACTTAGCAGAGTTAGATAGTGGACTTTACCTGAAGTAGAGTCAAACTTATTGACTTTAACATCCTTAGGTAAAATTGGCAGCTTTGCAACTAATGCCCCATTCCTTTGGCAATTTAACATATGGAAGCTTTGGTAATGGTACATGGGACTATCACAGACTTAGCCTTTCTCTTTACCATTTGGTCAACCGAGTTGACTATGGTCGATCCCTTTCCATTGGGAAGAGAATGCTTTTCCTGGATTTCCAGTTTCATCATTGTCAATGTCCATAAAGTTTTAGGAAGTTGATCTTAGCAAATAGATAAGATCATTAAGGGTCTTGTCATAGTCTGTTTCATAGGAGTCCCAAAGGACCTCACTATGTGACTTACAAAGTAGTTGAGCCACCAACTTTCTCAAGACTTTGACACCCAACTCTCCCGGCTTGTCAATATGTGACTACATCTCCAAGATGTGATCACACATAGACCTTTGCTTGCCAATAGGGATTGAGTGACTTTAAACTTGTGGGTTAGGGAGAATAAATGGAGGAGGTGGAGGAAGTGAAGTTCCAAGAGATTTGGGAAGATCATAGATGTCTGAACTTAGACAACTTTTGGGAGATATTCAAGATAGTTGATCTAAAGTCCTTAATATGACACCCAATATGAAATATTAAGGCTAGGACCCAACAAACTATTTTATAACTTAGAAGAGGGATGCCGTAATCCAAGCTATAAAATATTTAAAGGTAGGTGAATGACGATTCACCAATTTCCACCAAGATAAACGAAATGTATTATTAGGTTATAATTGGTTTTGAAACTCCTAAATTCTTTTGAGATTCATTGAACTTTTCAATGGCATGTTTCAATATCGAGTGTGCCCTTCAGGTTTTGTGACTGGGATGTCGAGGATCACAAAACAAGGTGTGAAGTAACCATGCAAATTACTTGGTACTCTTAAATGTTTATCACCCAACCGATGTACCGGTAAATCACACACGCTCCACCGGTCTATGATAAACTTTAAGAAACCCTTTGTCTACCTTGTTAAATCAAGCTAGTGTGCCGGTAAACCACACACGCTCCACTAACGACTTAAACAAAGTGCAAAGTGTAATTTCATGGATTAGCACCTTATTCACATTTTCCTAAGTAACTAAGATTGGGTATTTATAAGTGTTTAGTTACTTAGTATTTATCATTAATACTTTTAATGAAGGGAGAATTCTAGTCCTTGTCCTACCCGTTCGGCTAACGACCCTCCACCAGTCAAGGAAGCGGTGGGTGAGAGTGGACACCCATTAAGCTGCCATTTTATAGGCAACAACCTTATACCCCCCCCCCCCCCTTATAGACCGACTTCGTGAATGAGGCCTACTAATGGTAAGACTGACTTGCTCTTACATATATATATATATATATATATATATATATATATATATATATATATATATATATATATATATATATTATTAACTTATAATACTATAAAGTATAAGGGTTGAATTTTAACTTTTAAAACTCTAAGGGCTAACTTGGAATTAAAGTATTCATAAGTGAAAACTTTTCTAATTCCAAAACTTGAGGGCAAGTTTTGTAACAATTCAAAACTAATTAATTCCATAACTTATGTGTTTAAAGTAGTTTTAATTAAAAGACTCTTCAAGTTCCATAACTTGAGGACAAGTTATGGAAGACTTTAAACTAATAAAAGAATGTAACTTTTTCTTTATTTTGTAACTTATGGAACTAATTAAGGTTACACATTTTATTACTTAATGAAGTGACTCCTGAACCTCCATAACTTGAGGACAAGTTATGGAGTCATAAAACCATTCAATGAGGACAAGACTCTTCATTTTTGTAACCTTTGCCAACTTTTATGAGTTTTAAGAAACTTTAATGTGAATTTTCATGTAACTTGAGGACAAGTTACACAAACACATTTTAGAATCCACTCTTAGATTAAAATGGATCAAAGACACATAATCAATCAAACTTTTCTATTAATCTAAGCAACTCATATGAACAAAGATAATTCACATCAAACTTTTTCAAGTAATTAGCATAACTTTTAAACTAATACAAAACATGAATCTATTGACAATTATCTTTGAAATTGGATTAGCATGAACATTACCACATCAAAAACAAGTTTATAAGTCCAAAAACATCTTAGGGTAATGTTCCTAGTCCATTTCTAGCCAAAAACCTCGAAAATATGCTGTCAGGGGGTCCAACTCGTCGAGTGCATGAACCAACTCGGCGAGTTGGATCGTTTTGAACACTTTTAAGGCATGGACTCGTCGAGTCCCTTTATGGACTCAGCGAGTCTGCTGTTCAGACAGCAACAAAATTCGTTTTTTTCAGCCATTTTGCAAGTATAACAAGAAAACAAGCCTAGGCTTTGATACCACTGTTGGGTTTTGAGCATTCTAACACTCCTAAGTGTACATGCAATCCTAAATACCTTGGATCTATGTTTTCTCTATTATAAATGCAAATATGAACTTTCCAAGGTATTCATCCTAACTAGCATAATATAATTGATTCATATGAACATAACAAGTTAGAATTACATACCTCTTTGATGTAGAATATCTTCATGAAGCTTGAGTGCCTAGTGCCCCAAGTATGACACCTCAAATGGTTCACACAACACCAAATGCACATGGAATGACTTGAGAGAAATGAATCACTCCTTGAAATCGTCTAGCCCTCATATTCACACATTAGTGCACGATTTCTTGAGCCATGGGATTCTTTTATATGATGGCTATTAGGGTTACACTATGTAACTCATAACTTTACCCATTCCTTATGCTCCATGGATTTTAACCTCCATGGAGTATCCATGGTCACCCCATGGACTTAGTCCAACATAAGGAATCTTGGATCACAAGCCCACATATATAAGAATGAATGATTTACACAATCAACCCATATATTTAATTAGTCTCCTTTTGATCACTTAATTAATTCCAAATTAATTCTTGATAAATACTAATTAAATAACCTTATTAATATATTAGAACTTATAATATATTAACCAACCTTAAGTGTTATTTCTCTCATTATAGTCTATCCAAATGCATGATGCCATGCAACCCAAATGGACCATGCCGGGTCGGGTCAAGTCTTACCAATTATAGTTATGGACTTAGACATTAATCCAACATTATGTGTTTCAGGTTTCTTAGGATTGCGGGAAGGCACCGACTTGTTTGTACACACCAGTGAAAGAGTTATGTTTTGAGGATCCTGGATTTGAAGCAAACAATTTTGGAGTTGCGATTTGTAAATTAAATAAATGAGATTTTCGTGAAATTTGTTATGAGAATTATGCGGTTTTAAATGAAAATTTTATTTGAAAATTTACGGTGTTACAAGTTGGTATCAGAGCCTTGGTTTTAGGGATTCAGATACACTTTCGGGTATGCCTGGACTCAAACTGGGGATTTGAGAAAAAATTTCAAAAGAAATGATTTTTCTAAAACGAACAAGAGTTTTTAAGAGAAAACGAGAAGGAGCGATGTGTACAATCATCCAGAGCCCGAACGGTGATTTCCCAAAGTACCATTACTTATTTGTGTTATGAGTTATTATTGATATATTAGTGATGCATGCTAGATGATAGGCTTGGTACTCCATATAATAGGGCTAGAGTTGCCTGATTTGTGATCCCTTAGCCTAGGAATTGCTGTTATCTGTGATGTGCTTTGAGTATGTGCGGAGTAAGAGTATCCAACAATAATATTTCAGGGATAGAGCTTCAAGTAGAGGAGTAATCTAGGAGAGATACCTAGATGAGCATCGGAGGAGCCTACTAAGAGAGTAGTTAGATACCCGCTTGGGGTAGAGTTGTTTGAGTTCGGTGACACGTTTTGAGTGTGAGTAGAGCAGATAGAGTTGTAAACTAGAGTGGTTTTGTGTGCGGGTGGAGATTATTCGAGGCCGGAATTCTGCTTGCTTCATGCTTTGTGGAACTCTGGATGATGGGAGTCAGCTACTAAGTGAATATGACGATATTCAGGAGGTAGATGGCTGGCATCATAAGGAGTTCTTCAACAGCTGATGGCAGAGAAGTGTGATAACCTAGGAAGAGCCTAGGGAGTGACCTTAGTCAGATGAGTACGCTGATAGATTAGAGTATTCGCCGGGGAACGACCAGGTTTAACGGGATTGATGATCGAGAAGGTTGAGCAGCTACTTAGGAAATCTGGGACGATCCGTGTGGAAAGTATGGGTAGATGTGGCAGGTAGTATGGGCCCGTACTACTGAAAGCAGAGGACCCATACTCGAAACAGGGAGAGTTCCATAGGTTCTAAGTAGCAGATTGAAAGGAGATAACATGGTTCGAGTACCATGACTCGTGGTGGGTAAGTGCTTCTGGTTTTACCAGTTATCCCGTTGGTTTTACCGGTTGAATGAGACCGAAGGGGTAGGCCAACACCCAGATGTGCTAAGCAGTTACCGGTTGAAAGAGACCGAAGGGGTAGGGCGGGCACCCAGATATGTCTGACAATATGTTATTTGTATGGTATGTGGTATGATGGGGGAACTCACTAAGCTTCGTGCTTACAGTTTTCAGTTTTGGTTTCAGGTACTTCTTTTTCAAAAGGAAAGGAGCCGGCAGGATCGCAGCGCATCACACTATGATTTCCGCATTATGAGATCTTTGGGAGTTGTACTCTGATAATACTTTCTATGACATGTTTTAGTTATTTGAAATACTGGTTTTTGATTATGAAATGAGTTAACACTATGGATGTTTCAGACTTTGTTTTATACTTACTTAATTAAAAATGAAATTTTTGGCTATAAATTTTGGGATGTTACATGCATACTTGTATATAGTTCATACTCTAGTATATATGTGAAGAAACTACATACTTGTATATATGTAATTTTTATCCATAAAATATATTAAATGTTGTTCTATTGATGGTTTATGATGGAAAAGGGTTATATTTAATATATTTTTTGATGCTCTTTTATATATTTCTTTTTGATATCTAACCCTTAAATAACTTAGAGACTTATTGGTTGAATAAATGTCATGATATGGATTGTGATATCATCTAAATTACTTTTAAACAATGTTTTATTTTGTTTGATGTCACTTTTAATTAAAAATATTTTTAATTTTTAAAGGACTTTTAAATGTTATTATGTAGCGACATTTCCTTAGCAAATTCCATAGCCATAATTTCATACTAAATTTTGTAGTCATGTTTTCATAGCAATTTTGGAACCATATTTTTGTAGCCATTTTTCCGTCGTAAATTCCATAGTTATATTTTCGTGGCAAATATCATAACTATTTTTCTGTAACAAAAAATAAAATTTTGCCTAATGTGAACAAAACAAATAGATAATTACCCTTCTATGTCATTTTCCGTTTTAATTTGCCACGTATGTCATATAAGCTGTAAGTTAAGATAGCAGGTCACAAAATAATATTTGAACACTTTAAACAATTTCGTTGGTCAATAAAATAAAAAAGTTCTTAAATATAAACAAAACAAACAGATAATTACCTTAATAAGGGTTCGTTTGATTTGCCTTCTAATTAGGTCCAGATGGTGGATGGAGTGGGTCCAAAAAACTCAATTGTATGTTTGATACATCCTCTAAAAGGTTGGATTTGATCCAAAGAAATGTGTTGATTCAGTCCCTTATGCTAGAGTGAAGGATCGAAACACGTCGCCTCGAAAATATTCAATTCCCGTTATGCCCCATACAATCGTCTCCACATAAGCGCAGTTCGGAAGAAGAAAGCTATTCTATAGCCTCCGTCGTCTTCCTCCACAGCCTCTGACTACCCTTCATGTAACAACCCAAATGTTCAGGTAAAAATTTTCATTTAATAATTAGAAATCTCATTCATATATCTTTTTCCAAAATCCCATTACATAAACACATTGTTCAAAAGATCAGAGTATCCAAAACAACTAGTGTGAAAATACTGGAGAGTGCACGCTGCACCATCAAGTCGGGCCCTTGCCCTTAGAACCAGAAGTACCTGAAACACCCAACAAAATTGTATGCACACACTTAGTGAGTTTCCCAAAATACACAAAACACATAACCACATAATTCCATTCACATATACACATAAATCTGCCAAGGACTCCCTCCATGGTCTTCAACCGGGATGTCATGGGCTACCCCCATGGTCTTATACTCAAGGGCATTGGGCTCCCCCTCATGGTCTTACCAAGTGTCATGGGCCCCCCATGGTCTTCACATAAAACGATGCATACCAAATAACAAACCATTGCATATTCAACTATAAAAATCGTGTATCAAGTAATGGGTCGGCGTTGGTGCCTTCGACCCATTGGTATAGTGAGAAGACTCACCTCAATCGGCTGAACACAAAAGTTGCTTGACTACTAGCCCATAATCTCACACTAAACAATATGCAAATAACCCTAGTTAGAAATATGGCATAACCTAGACATGGGTCCAACACCTAAGTCCAAGTCCCTTCATAATGGACCAAAGGCCTTTCCTTCACTAATGGGCCTAACATTAAAATATAATTCTATATTGGGCCACAAGGCCCAAAAAGGCCCATCATGCCAACCATGGCCCAAATGATAAATCCAGGCCCAAAACACCAGCGAGTCCAGGCCCAAACACTTAGGGCCCAAAGGTTCGAAATCCACCGAAGGCCCAAGACTTCCTGAGAGCGTACGCCCAACGTACCTCTTTTGTACGCTTAGCGTAGTGAGCTAAGGGGTTGTACGCGCATCGTACAACATAGTACGCCCAGCGTACAAACCGTTCATGCACAAAATCCATTAAGTGCTTAATGCATGCAAACTCTTCACTGAAATTCCAGACCTTGGTTGATATAATGGTCCTAAGGCATATAGTTGGCAACTTTATGCCTTTGCATGCTATATATGATCCCAACAACTCAATCTACTTTATTAAGACCTTTCCAAAGGTCTTAACTCATGCATGGAGTCAAAGAAGAAATCAAGTTTGCATTTTTATACCATAAACAAGTCCAAAAGTCTTAGATCTAACCTTCCTAACATTTGGAGTTGCCCAAACTCCCAAGAGATGATCTATGGACTCAAAAGTGGACTCTAGCAAACCCTAACTCAACAAGCAAGGAGAATAGACAAGATGCAATCTTTTTACCTTCAAAAGCTCTCCAAGATTCTCTTGATGCAGGATCCAAAGGCTCCTTTCTTGATCAAGACTAGAACACCACCTTCTTCTTGAACACCTTCTAGATAAGTCACCAAACACACCTTTAAGCTCAAATCTCATAAGTTCTAGCAAAAATAGGGTTTAAGGATGAAATGAAGCTATGGAGGCTGATTAGGGTTTGGTCTAAATTATATAAGGTTGCTTAAATAGGGTGCAAATCAAAGAATTAGGGTTTTAGTCATCTGCCACGTACGCCCCGCGTACATGCTCGTACGCCCAGCGTACAAGCCTCAGCCACCCGATGCACACTCACGTGTACGCTAAGCGTACCCAAATATACGCCCAACGTACGGGAGGACATTTTTTTTGCCAAAAAGAAGTACTTAAGGGTAAACAATGGAATACCTGGATTGGAGTGTTACACGTCCTCTCAATCGATCATGTCTTGTTGCAGATGTGGGATGTATCCTAACATCGAGATCTCCACCACTGCCCCCGTGATCGTCAACGGTGTTACACCAAAGAAGATGTAAGTAGTACATCTCACATGATCTCCAAATTCAATTTTTTCTTAATTAGTTGTGAGAATTGATATCAACATATATAAGATTGTGATAGTTTAAGTTGATTGAGGTTTTGAATCATGTGAAGGTGTGATGATGGAAGTGGATGAAGCTTTGTAACTGAAGGTGCACAAGGGTGCAAGTGTGATCCTTGCAATTGTTAAGGCTAATTGATCTAACAATGACCAATCTAAATTATTAAACATCTATCTTCCAGTTCATGTGTTGTTTGTCTCCATGTTTCTCATAGTGTAACGTTGTGAAAGACAAAATAATATCCTAATACATATTGGTATACTAGACTACTATGAGTAATTAAGTATTATATATGCAATATTTGAAAGATTTAATGTGTAGTGAATGGATCTGTCTAAAAGAAAAATTGGCATGTATGAAATATATGATCATGGTCTCTTTCTCTCCTTCTTTTAATCATTTTCATCAAAAGTTTGTGTTGGTTCATGTGAATATCATAAAATGGCTTTCTATTTTGAAAATTAGTTTTTGTAAAGTCATTTTTGCTAAACATATCATTTCCTATAAAAATTAGGAAGCTTTTAGGAAATTATTGTAGAGATCCCTGCATTTTATACTTATGGTATATCATCAATTCATTTTTTGTATTTTAAGGAAAACATGAGTGGATGAGAGAGTATATTAAACAACCCAAGGTTTGTATAAAATGGTTTCAAAAGAATCTTGAAGACCTTGTCAAAGAAAAGGTTCACTTGCATATAATGTTGGATTCTTCAGAAAGAAAACGTGCGGAAGCATGTAAGAGTAAAGTAAAGTTCAACATATAACAAAGAACTTCATCTTCATAGTCTTTTTTTTAATCTTTTTACATAGGCTTCAATGAAACTTAAGGAGGAAGAGTTGAATTCAACTATTGTTATGTTAGCTTCAATATTCCTTTTGCTTGAATTGATTCATTTGTTTGTTGTATCACCAATTCCGATCAAAACTTATCTCAATGGTGAATTCATGTTTTTTGATTATGTTATCTCCGTATGTGTAGTATCATCAATTTTATAAGTATCTGCTTCTTTAATTGGCATTCACTTTTCTTTACTTGGATTCCTTTTAAATTGTTTTGGAGTATTCAGTCGATTGGATCAAAGTTCATTGTTTTTTTTGGAATCAAGAATAAAATCCATTGTTTTTTTTTTTCACTATATAAAGTTTTAATATGGTTATTTTTTATCATTCAGTTAAATAACATGATTTCAGATATGAAATCAGTCAAAAGTTCAAATTCAATTAGCAACTGTCGACCACTCATTTTCCCAAATAACTAAAAATAAAGGTTTGGCAACACTAAGATAACATTTATGAAAAATTAAATAATTAATTGATGTGCCACCGCCCTACATTCTCTCCTCCCCACAGTTCGACTGTTACTTCTCATAGCCTCCCCAGTTCCCACGCTACTATATAACTAACAATCTTATATACCACCTCACATGCTTTCATGTAAGCTTTCATTCTGTTTTTTTAATGGCGGCAAGTTCCAGACTGAGCGAGGAGTTACGAATCCCCAGGAAGAGTTGGACTCGTAATCAAAAACCTGGAAACGGAGGCCTGATCCTCAACAATGGCGCTTCTGGTAGAAGTCCGGTTTGTATTGAACCTAATTCTAAAACGTTGGCGTCATCTGCGGTGGTGCACGCCAGAAAAGTTCCGGTTCTGTATTACCTATCTCGGAATGGTCAGCTTGAACATCCTCATCTCATCGATGTCCCTCTCTCTTCATCTCATGGTCTCTATCTAAGAGGTAATCGAGTTTTCTGTGGTTTAATTTCAACAGGATATGTTGGAATTTCCATTTATTGATACAATAAATTCCTCAGGACTCATGAAAACCTAGTAATTAGCTTCTATGTATATTTATTTTTGTCCTGTTCAAGTACGATTACAACTGTTGTTGTTTTGCAGATGTTATGAACACCTTGAATTGTCACAGAGGAAAAGGAATAGCGAACATTTATTCATGGTCCTTCAAAAGGTACGAACACATTTGCCTAAATTAGAAGACGATAATCAATGAAGTTCAGTTTGTTTTCCTGTTGATTCATTTCTTATTTTCTGGAACAAAAAATTAGGAGCTACAAAAGCGGATACGTATGGCACGACGCATCGGAAGACGATTTGATCCAACCGACCAACGGCCATGATTACGTCCTTAAAGGTTCAGAGCTTCTCCAAACACAGACGTGTCAAAATCAGTCGGAGACGTACCACTCCGGCGACAATTTTGGCTCTACGACGGCACCGGCGGTCGTCAGAAGGAATCAATCATGGAGCTCGTTCGACAATCCGCAGGAATGTTTGGTCGTGAAATGCGAATCGAATAGAGAGCTCGCGGCGAAGTTCGCTCCTGATGCGGCGACGCAAACGGAGGAGCAGGGGCGTCAGGAACACGTGACTGTGGAGCTAAGTACCGAGGAGATACCATCTCCGCCGCCTTCGAATTCGAGCTCGGAGGTTTCAGAGGCGGTGAATGGATCGAGATACGTTGATCAATCGGAGAAGGTGATAGAGACGACGGAGGATCGGCATGGTGGGAGTGGTAGGATGAAAGTTTCACAGGTTTTGATGCAGCTGTTTACTTGTGGAGCTGACTCATCTAGACATGTCAGGCCTGTGGAAAGTAAGCAGGATCAAGCGTGTCAGGCAGACAAGCAGGTCGCGTGTATGATAAAAGCTTTACAAATATGAATCATAAATGTAACACGATTTAGTAACCAGTTTTCAGTTTTGTGAACATTCGTGTTTGAAAATTATTAAAAGCACATTTGAATTTTGTAGTAAATTTTTTACATGTACAGTTTAGCTGATTCAGATTTCATATTCATTCAACATATTTTAGTGCATGCAAATCACTCAAAGTTATATGAGCTGCGTCGTAAGTCATAACTAACTACAAAATACCAAAAATGGCACTCATACCCTCATTTGGGACTACCGGACCAGATTTTCATTTCGGACAATGTTTTCATTATTTTTAAACTATTTACAAATCTAAACATGACTCATATAACTTAAATACTACCAAAGACATAGGAAAAAAAGTTAATAAAAAAAAGATACCATTTATGAAATATTCTTCGGATTTCAAAATAAGGTTCTTATTTCTGAATTTTTGTTTTTTAGATTTCTAACTACAAAAACTATAAAATGTGGAATCAAAAAGTATAGAACCGACCTCGTTCATCCTAATCTCCTTTGAAGGAGGATCTTAATTCTTTTGTTGAAATCGTTGAGAGAATTTTAATGTTGTTCCTATATGTAGTGGATATCACATTTCGGGCCTCTTTAAAAAGGGGACTGTATGAGTAGGTAAAATTCATTGGTATTCTTTAACGTCCCAAAATTTTAAACCAAAAATTTCGTTTTCATAATAATAAAACTATCAACCAAACGTATTCATAAAACCATAAAGGAAAATCAGAGTATGTCAATCAATCATCCTAATACATCAAAGTCAAATAAGGCGGAAATCATGGTGTGTGCGATGTGATCATCCCGAGCTTTTCCCCTTCGATCCGGAAGTACCTGAAACATAAATTGAAAAATGTAAGCACGAAGCTTATTAAGTTCCCCAAAATACCTCATACCATACATATCAAACATATAATGAGTCATGTCCGACAACCATTGGGCCCCGTCCGACATCGAGCGCTGCTCGAAATAGATCTGTATGTATCATGTGATGGGCCCCGCTCATCACTCCTATCAGGCCCCACCCATCACACCCATCAGGCCCCGCCCGACATATGTACAATACATACACACATGCAAGGTTACAAAAACAACTAGCATTCAGATAACCATAATCCATGGGTCGACATTGGTGCCTTCGACCCGCTAAGCACTGGGAGGAAACTCACCTCAAACTGCTGAAAAATCAGATAAAATCTCAGACTGCTGATCCGGGAAATCTTCGTACTAGATATCATCAAATAATACCCTAATTAATAATTAGGGTCAAACCATAACCGAGACTTTAAATTCACAATTATCGACTCCAAGGATAAAAGACCATTTTACTCTTCCTCAAATGGCCCAAACTAAGTAACACTCAATGCTCTAAAATGGCCCACGTCCATAAGATATTCAAGGCCCAAAATCCTATAGCCCATGAGTGACCCAAAATCGAAGGAGGCCCACAGCTAGGCGTACGCCCCGCGTACGCGCGTTGACCTGGAAGCGGGCTGCTAACCCAGTACACGCAACGTACTAAGGAGTACGCCCGATACTTAATAGGACCCAATACTCGTTTTTGACCATTAAGACCCATAATAAGAGCCCTAACTCATGCATGGTCCAATATAACACATCAAGATAGCATTTTTATGCACAAGGAACCTCATAAATGCTAAGATCTACCATCCCTAGCTTCTGGAGTAGCTCATACTCCCAAGCATGACTTAAGGGACCATAAAATGCACAAAATCAAGCCCTAAACTAGATTTATCATAAAGAACCATTAAGTTAAAAGCTTTATACCTCCAAAAGCTTTCCAAGTTGGTGATGGTTCTGAATCCACAAGCTTCAACTACACCAATGCAACTTTCAAGAGCTCAATTTCCTTCAAGATCACCAAAAATACCCTCAAAGGTCACTTCCAAGCTCAAAACACTCAAATGGCAACTAGGGTTTCGTTCTCAGGGTATAGAGAGGTGGAGACTGGTCATAAAAAGGTCCCATAGTAACTTAAGGTAATTAAATAGGGCTCAAACCCTAAAAATTAAGGTTTGTCCCAGGTGGTCGTACGCCCAGCGTACATGGATGCCTCCGCGACCAAACTATCGGCCCAATACACCCAACGTATGTGACATCCGCCTAAAATGGATTCGGGTCAACCCAACCCAATTGGAAATTTAATAAACCCTACTCAAGATTACTTGACGCTAATAGGATCAAAACCCATACACTACGATATAAATTGACGTTAATAGCAACATAGTATTGTACAACGTTATAACTATAATCAAATTAAATTATGATACCATATTAAAATCAAATCAAAGTATAATGCTCTAATTAAATTAAAAGAATCAAACTTGAATGCTATAATTAAACTTCAAATCAAAGTAGATTGTTATAATCAAATAATAACCTATCTTTTATAAAACTCCATTTTTATAAACTTTACATTAAATTTTATAAAACTCTATTTTTATAAACTTTACATTAAATTTTATAAAACTCTTATATTAATTATGTAAAAGATGCTTGTGTTAGTGGGAAATTATGAAGACCACCAAAAGCAAAAAGATTATTCCCATGGTCTCCCACTCACACCTCCCATGCACTTTCCTTTCTTTTTTCTCCCAACACATTATTCTCTTCACCACTTAAACCTTCTCTATTCTTTCTCTCACTCTCAATCTCGAAATTCATACAAGAAATACTCATATTCCAGCCAAGAACAATCTATTATACTCAAATCTTCATCCCTCTTGAAGCATTCATCAAGGTATGTTGTTAAAAGTTTCAAATTCATACAAGAAACAAATTAAATCCACCAAACTATCTAAAACTCATTTTATGCATAAACCTGATTTTTCTCAGAGTCCCATCAATAAAATAAGAAGTTCTGGAAATTTTCAGAAAATAACTTATTTTTATTGAATTACTATAATTATTGCAATAAAGTAGGGCAATAATTCACATAAAATACTTTTTGCATTCAATAAATTCTGAGAAAATTCTGGGATGACCTATATATTGATTAAACATAATTTATGAAGTTTCATGCATTTATATTACTGTTTACTATTATTTATGATTTTATTGATTAATTAATAATGAAATATATAAAAAATACTTCCCATAGTCACAAATATCCGAAACTTATACAATGGGCTCTATATCATGTTATAAAACTATGGTTAATTTTACAGAATTTTTGGGAATCATTTATTATTTTTCACGGATTTTATTGTTGTTTAATCATTAAAGTATTAAATAAATACTAAAACAGTTCAGAAAAATATAAAAATTTTACAGTAATTAATATTGTATGAAATAATAATTTCATAATTTTTCAATACTGTTTACTATTTAAAACCATTTTCCTAAGTATTTAAGCATGTAAAAATACATTTTAATGATTATTTCATATAAATAATTGTTAAAATATGTAAATAATTATAATTGGGCAAGTTATTATTTTAATAGGAAATTATTAAAATCTGGCCTAAATTGAAAATATAAATTAATTATGCAAAGTAATTAATTCAATTTAAAATTCATTTAACAAATGAATACCTTAATATTCTGATCAAAATGAATTATTGTTAATTCATCTAATATAAGAATATAATATAAGAATATGTGTCTAATTATTTGTATTAATACTCTATTCTCGTTTAGCAGTTCCTAAACCAAAACTATTAATTATATTAGGTTCTACGCCATTTTGACCCGAACCGTCTATCGTACGACACACGCATTTCGTTTTGGGACTAATGTGAGTAATCTACCCCATATTTTATAATTTTCAATACTTTTGGGGTGTATCATGTGGTTCTAATATGTTCCAACTTCATTTTATTGTTTTATCACAATTGAGACATTGTTGGGACATTTATACGTGAGTCATTAATTGTATAACTATAGTTTGTTTACGCTACATGTACTTGTAGTGCATTACCATTTTTAGTCTAATCTTCATGACTATGCCCGTATTCTTGAGGTACGTTATGGACAATAATAGCGCTATTGGGTTGACCACCCCGCCTTGGGACGCTAAGGTGATTGATCGCACGTGGTTGAGTGTGTTTGATGATTAGATGTTTCATCCTATATATATTTATATATATACATATGTATATATAGGGTGAGGACTTATTGTTGTTGTTATCATTTGTTAATCAAATTTTGATTTATAAACCGTTATCTCAAATACAATTGTTTGCCGACTTCAAAAGAAAACAAATTTCAAATTATAAATGTTTCAACTTCACAATTTTCTCTACTAAAATTAGATTACTCACCAACTCTCGTAGTTGACCTGTTTTTACCCATGATGCAGATTTGAAGAATGAAGTTGATGAAAAATAGGTTGTGCCTTAGAAATCCACAAGACTATTTAAATTTGATGTAATAAATGTTGTTCGTATTTGGATTTGTATTTGTATGTTGTGGATCTTGTTTGCATACTTAGTACTTAATTGAATCTAATCATATTATAACATAGTTGTCATGAGACTTTGAACAATATATCACGCCTTGATCGATTCCGACAAGGATCGGGGTATGACAGATTGGTATCAGAGCCCTTGACTATAGGGAATTAGGTTAATTGCCTTGACCTAGTCTATAGCCTCTAGGGTCCTCTCGTATGCTAGTTTATAAAATGCACACACAACTGCATGCAATTCACACTTAGAAAATCCTAGGAATACCTTTGTGTGTTAATTGCTCCCTTAAGTGCATACGTATTACTCCTGACACTTATATGTGTGCATACACTGGTGAATATTCTCCTATTTCTCTGAAAATCACACACATATTCAAGTGGTTTAAAAAAATGTATATACATATATATTCCTTAGAGCTCATGGGAAATTCAAAGTCATCCACTCTAGTTGGGTAGGATCATAGTAATGGACGCGTAGTAACTGGAAGGGGGAGGTTCCGGTAGCCCGAAAGTCCTGACTAGGCAAGCATTCGTATACATCCCAATCAAACGAAGGACCAGTTTGCTTATCTGGGGACCAAAGGCGAGAGTTCCCAAACCTATAGGTCAAAGCTCGTCATTCACATTACTTTTGAGCCATCAAAATACCCGACCTTATCAAACGTATCCGAAAGGATACACTCCAAAATGGCCAACTCATTGGACTATTAAGTTCCCTAATGGGCCTAGTAGTGGGAAAGACATGTGAAAACTTAGTTTTGTGGGGGCCCACGCAAGTGCTACATGTTTCACATTTAGTAACCATGGAAAGCCCAAAAGGTGCCCAACACTCCTAACCATGGCCCAACAAGTGTTTTACAATTATTTTACCCAACAATGTCTAAAAACTTTATTTCCATAATCAATTTACAAATAACTCACAAGTCCATATGCGTGTTTCTCGTAGATGGCATTACGACCCCCATACGCTGCTCGCAACAACCGAAGGCTAGCTGCCCTTATCGCCAAGGAGGTAGCAAACGTCATCCCAACAATTGCAACCCAACTTCATTCTCTTCAGCCACAAGCTCCAGCAACCACTCCTCGTTGCTCGTTCAAGCACTTTCGTAACTGCAATCCGCCTTACTTCAAAGGCATCGATGGTGCCACTGCACTCCTCACATGGATTGAAGAAATGGAGAGTACTTTCATCCATAGCGAGTGTCCGGAGGACCTGATGGTCCGTCATGCTACAGGGTGCCTCCAAGGTTATGCTCTCACATGGTGGAACCTAGAAAAACGGGCAAAAGGAGAGGCTGTTGCCTTGGGAATGACCTGGTCAAAACTAAAGGAACGCAGGATGGAGAAGTTCTGCCCTGACAGCGAATTGCAAACTCTCGAGGATGAATTCTGGAATCTGAAACAGGTGGGAGGCGACAACGCGACCTACACCAATAGATTCCATGATCTCTCGAGACTCCTACCTCACATGGTTCAACCTATGAAAAATGCAATATGCCGCTACATCAAAGGGTTACCACGCCAGATCCGTGATTCGGTGACCAGCAGCAGGCCATCTACCCTAGAATCCGCCATTAAAATAACAGGTCAACTCAACGAGGACAATATGAACGATGGTGTCCTCCCACGCAAGGGTTCAAAGATGTCAACTGAAAAGCCGACCCCTGAGACCCCCCTAATTGTCAAGTCCGAGTCCTCCCACCGACATGACAAAAAGAAGCGGAAAAGTCATCACCACAACCATGCTGTTATTACCCCTGGTACTCCTATCACCCAAGTCACCCCACAAGCCCAACCGAATAAAAAGCCGTATACCGGACCTCACCCCCTCTGTAACCACTGTAACTATCACCATATGACCACCAGCCCGTGTCGCCTCTGTACGAATTGTGGTCGCTATGGCCACTTGGCGGACACATGTCATGCACAAAAAACTCAGCGACCACTCTATCTACCCTCAAATCAGCAAACACAAACCCAGTATCCAACTGGAACATGCTTCAACTGTGGTGCCCCACCCATTTCAGAAACGCGTGTCCTAGGCTAGTCAATATCATCAACACCCAAGCCTAGGCAAATCCAACAATGCAGGTTCCAGCTCCCAAAGGCCGAGCCTTTGTCATTACCGCAACCCAAGCAAAGACCGATAACAAGGTCGTAAATGGTACGTTTCTCATAAATGATTGCTACGTGTCAGTACTTTTTGATTCAGGTGCCGATAAAAGTTTTGTGTCTTTGGAATTTGAGCCCACACTTCACACATATCGCACGATTCTTGATGAGTACTTTACCGTAGAAGTCGCCGATGGAAAATACGTTTCACTCAATGCAGTCATCCAAGATTGCACTTTCGATTTTTGCGGTCATAAATTTTCTGTCAATTTAGTTCCTATGGAACTTGG
Source organism: Lactuca virosa (assembly GCF_052849685.1). Lineage (NCBI taxonomy): Eukaryota > Viridiplantae > Streptophyta > Magnoliopsida > Asterales > Asteraceae > Lactuca > Lactuca virosa. The sequence continues at coordinate 23,040,075 of NC_136433.1, forward strand.
TAGCTTCGACATCATCGTAGGAATGGATTGGCTATCCCAAAACCATGCTGAAATAGTATGTTACGATAAGTTCATTCGTATTCCTCTCGCCGACGATCAAAGTCTTCGTATTTATGGCGAGACTCATTCGAAAAAGCTTAGTCTTATGTCATGTACTCAAGCTCGATCATATCTACGAAAAGAATATATGGCTTTCTTAGCCCATGTGGTGGAAACAAAGGTCAAAGAAAAGAAGATCGAAGATATTCCGATAGTACGAGACTTTCCCGACATCTTTCCTGATGACGTATCTGGACTCCCTCCAGTACGTGAGCTAGAGTTCCGCATCGATCTTGTTCCTGAGGCTACTCCCATAGCCAAGTCTCCATATCGGTTGGCTCCAGCCGAGATGCAAGAATTGGCAAGTCAGCTCCAAGAATTAACCGATAAGGGATTTATCAGCCCTAGTACTTCACCCTGGGGAGCCCCGGTTCTCTTCATCAAAAAGAAAGATGGTTCGTTTCGTATGTGTATCGATTATCGGGAGTTAAATAAATTAACCATCAAGAACCGATATCCGTTACCTCGGATCGACGACCTTTTTGATCAGCTTCAAGGGGCTTCATGCTTCTCCAAAATTGACCTTCGCTCGGGTTATCACCAACTTCGAGTACGGGAAGAAGACATCCCCAAAACCGCTTTCCGAACCCGCTATGGTCATTACGAGTTCACTGTTATGCCTTTCGGCCTAACAAATGCCCCTGGTGTATTCATGGACTTGATGAATCGGGTATTTAAACCTTATCTCGACCGTTTTGTTATCGTCTTTATTGATGACATCCTCATTTACTCCAAGACAAAGGCAGAGCATGAAAGACACCTTCGCCTAACTCTCCAAACGTTGCAAGGAAATCGGCTCTACGCCAAATTTTCGAAATGCGAGTTTTGGTTAAATGAGGTACAATTCCTTGGTCATATTGTAAGTGACAAGGGTATTTTAGTCGATCCCGCAAAAGTTGAAGCAGTCCAGAATTGGAAAGCCCCACGTACCCCCAAGGAAATTCGGTCCTTCCTCGGTTTAGCCGGCTATTACCGGCATTTCATTTCAAATTTCTCAAAGATTGCTTTACCGTTTACTTCTCTCACTTGCAAGGGTACACCATTTGATTGGGGACCCAAGCAGGAATACGCTTTCCAAACCCTTAAACAAAGTTTGTGTGACGCTCCAATTCTTACACTCCCTGAAGGATCCGAAGATTTCGTGGTATTCTGCGATGCCTCCAATCTCGGTCTAGGTTGTGTTTTGATGTAAAAGGGAAAGGTTATAGCTTACGCATCACGACAACTCAAAATCCACGAAAGGAATTATACGACTCATGATTTGGAGCTCGGTGCCGTGGTTTTCGCTCTTAAAATTTGGAGGCATTACCTTTACAGCACTAAATGCGTAATTTTCACCTACCACAAGAGCTTGCAACATATTCTTAATCAAAAGGAACTCAATATGAGGCAAAGACGATGGGTCGAGCTCCTAAATGATTACGAGTGTGAAATACGCTATCATCCGGGCAAGGAAAACGTCGTAGCCGACGCGTTAAGCCGAAAAGAACATGCCCATGCATTTCATCTAATATGTTCTCCTATCTTGTACAATCTCAGCGACCGAATTCGAGGAGCCCAACACTCGGCAATTAACGAAAATGACATGCCCACGGGAATTGATGGGGAGTTGGAAACTAAATCTGATGGTATTTTCTATTATCAAGATCGCATCTAGATCCCAGATCGTGACAATCTTCGTATATTCCTGATGGAAGAAATCCATAAAACCCGATATTCCATTCATCCGGGCACTGACAAGATGTATCATGGCCTGAGAACCAATTATTGGTGGTCTGGAATGAAAAAGGATATTGCTTTATTCATGGCCAAATGTCTTACATGTTCCAGGGTCAAAGTAGAACATCAACGACCCTCTGGACTATTGGTCCAACCAGAAATCCCCAGGTGGAAGTGGGAAGCGATCGCCATGGATTTCGTAACCAAACTTCCTCGTACCACAAAAGGACACGACAACATTTGGATAATCATTGACCGTTTGACCAAATCCGCTCATTTCCTTCCCATCCGTGAAAATTTCAAAGTCGAAAAACTTGCTCGGATTTACATCAACGAGATAGTTAGTCGGCATGGCATTCCTCTCAGCATCATTTCAGATCGTGATGGGAGATTTCTCTCTCGGTTTTGGCAATCACTTCAAACAGCCATGGGAACCCGCCTCGATCTCAGTACCGCCTATCATCCTCAGACCGATGGTCAATATGAGAGGACTATTCAAACACTCGAAGATATGTTGAGGGCGTGTGTCTTGGATTTCGGAGGAAACTGGGACTCTCATTTACTGTTGGTGGAATTCTCCTATAATAACAGTTATCATTCTAGCATCAAGATGCCACCATTTGAGGCATTGTATGGCCGTAAATGCCGATTTCCTATTTGCTGGCATGAAATTGGTGAGTCCCACGTGTTCGCGCAACAGTGGATTCTCCAATCGTTGGTCCTGAGCTTATCCAGGAAACAACCGACAAAATCACTCAGATTCGCGATAACCTTCTCGCAGCTCGTAGCCGACAAAAGAGTTATGCCGAAAAGCGACGCAAACCGCTTGAATTTACCATGGGTGACATGGTCATGTTAAAAGTGTCCCCATGGAAAGGTGTGGTTCGATTTGGACGCAAGGGTAAATTGGCACCACGCTACGTAGGCCCGTTTAAGATCATAAAAAGGATCGGACCAGTAGCCTACGAGTTGGATCTACCAACAGAGCTTAAGAAAGTTCACCCAGTATTTCATATAGCCAACCTCAAGAAGTGTTTAGCAGACGAGAACCTTCATGTTCCTCTCGAGGATATCCAAATCGACGAGACAATGCAATTTATCGAGAAACCCTTGGAAATTGCCGACCGAAAGGAAAAGCAACTCAAAAGAAGTCGCATTCCCCTGGTTAAGGTCAGGTGGCAGTCGGCACGTGGACCTGAGTATACATGGGAGCGTGAGGATCATATGCGTACCAAATACCCACAACTTTTCTCTTAAGGTACTCTCTTCTTAAATTTCGGGACGAAATTTCCTAAAGTAGGGGAGATTGTGACATCCGCCTAAAATGGATTCGGGTCAACCCAACCCAATTGGAAATTTAATAAACCCTACTCAAGATTACTTGACGCTAATAGGATCAAAACCCATACACTACGATATAAATTGACGTTAATAGCAACATAGTATAGTACAACGTTATAACTATAATCAAATTAAATTATGATACCATATTAAAATCAAATCAAAGTATAATGCTCTAATTAAATTAAAAGAATCAAACTTGAATGCTATAATTAAACTTCAAATCAAAGTAGATTGTTATAATCAAATAATAACCTATCTTTTATAAAACTCCATTTTTATAAACTTTACATTAAATTTTATAAAACTCTATTTTTATAAACTTTACATTAAATTTTATAAAACCCTTATATTAATTATGTAAAAGATGCTTGTGTTAGTGGGAAATTATGAAGACCACCAAAAGCAAAAAGATTATTCCCATGGTCTCCCACTCACACCTCCCATGCACTTTCCTTTCTTTTTTCTCCCAACACATTATTCTCTTCACCACTTAAACCTTCTCTATTCTTTCTCTCACTCTCAATCTCGAAATTCATACAAAAAATACTCATATTCCAGCCAAGAACAATCTATTATACTCAAATCTTCATCCTTCTTGAAGCATTCATCAAGGTATGTTGTTAAAAGTTTCAAATTCATACAAGAAACAAATTAAATCCACCAAACTATCTAAAACTCATTTTATGCATAAACCTGATTTTTCTCAGAGTCCCATCAATAAAATAAGAAGTTCTGGAAATTTTCAGAAAATAACTTATTTTTATTGAATTACTATAATTATTGCAATAAAGTAGGGCAATAATTCACATAAAATACTTTTTGCATTCAATAAATTCTGAGAAAATTCTGGGATGACCTATATATTGATTAAACATAATTTATGAAGTTTCATGCATTTATATTACTGTTTACTATTATTTATGATTTTATTGATTAATTAATAATGAAATATATAAAAAATACTTCCCATAGTCACAAATATCCGAAACTTATACAATGGGCTCTATATCATGTTATAAAACTATGGTTAATTTTACAGAATTTTTGGGAATCATTTATTATTTTTCACGGATTTTGTTGTTGTTTAATCATTAAAGTATTAAATAAATACTAAAACAGTTCAGAAAAATATAAAAATTTTACAGTAATTAATATTGTATGAAATAATAATTTCATAATTTTTCAATACTGTTTACTATTTAAAACCATTTTCCTAAGTATTTAAGCATGTAAAAATACATTTTAATGATTATTTCATATAAATAATTGTTAAAATATGTAAATAATTATAATTGGGCAAGTTATTATTTTAATAGGAAATTATTAAAATCTGGCCTAAATTGAAAATATAAATTAATTATGCAAAGTAATTAATTCAATTTAAAATTCATTTAACAAATGAATACCTTAATATTTTGATCAAAATGAATTATTGTTAATTCATCTAATATAAGAATATGTGTCTAATTATTTGTATTAATACTCTATTCTCGTTTAGCAGTTCCTAAACCAAAACTATTAATTATATTAGGTTCTACGCCATTTTGACCCGAACCGTCTATCGTACGACACACGCATTTCGTTTTGGGACTAATGTGAGTAATCTACCCCATATTTTATAATTTTCAATACTTTTGGGGTGTATCATGTGGTTCTAATATGTTCGAACTTCATTTTATTGTTTTATCACAATTGAGACATTGTTGGGACATTTATACGTGAGTCATTAATTGTATAACTATAGTTTGTTTACGCTACATGTACTTGTAGTGCATTACCATTTTTAGTCTAATCTCCATGACTATGCCCGTATTCTTGAGGTACGTTATGGACAATAATAGCGCTATTGGGTTGACCACCCCGCCTTGGGACGCTAAGGTGATTGATCGCACGTGGTTGAGTGTGTTTGATGATTAGATGCTCCATCCTATATATATTTATATATATACATATGTATATATAGGGTGAGGACTTATTGTTGTTGTTATCATTTGTTAATCAAATTTTGATTTATAAACCGTTATCTCAAATACAATTGTTTGCCGACTTCAAAAGAAAACAAATTTCAAATTATAAATGTTTCAACTTCACAATTTTCTCTACTAAAATTAGATTACTCACCAACTCTCGTAGTTGACCTGTTTTTACCCATGATGCATATTTGAAGAATGAAGTTGATGAAAAATAGGTTGTGCCTTAGAAATCCACAAGACTATTTAAATTTGATGTAATAAATGTTGTTCGTATTTGGATTTGTATTTGTATGTTGCGGATCTTGTTTGCATACTTAGTACTTAATTGAATCTAATCATATTATAACATAGTTGTCATGAGACTTTGAACAATATATCACGTCTTGATCGATTCCGACAAGGATCGGGGTGTGACAACGTATGCCCATCGTACTAGCCAGGGACCCAAAAGCTAAAAGTTTTAAGTTGAGGGCAAAAAGAGAAGTACCTGAAATGCGAATGTTACATATTCGGGTCCAAAATGACATATTTATGATTCTGGAGTCATTTTGTGAATTATTTTAAGTTAGTTTCTATAATTTAATAAAATCACGTTATTTTTATAACTATCACTTCTATTATTATTGAAGTCTTTTTAACTTTAACTCATTCAGTCAGCGCTAAACTCTATCGATAAGTTTAGAAAGTTCAAAATCACATTCCCAACATAATCATTTCTTTTATTAAAGGAAGAACCAAATTGTTTTTTTTTATCAACTTACAACTGAAATCTCAATACACAATACCTAATCAAGTCTCAACCTAATCTACACTCAAATATGAACATACGAACAATACAGATAAAATAGATTGAAATCCAAGAACTGAAATCCTAAAGGTATATTTCTTACAGAGAAAACACGAGAGAGTAATTGACCACTTAACCTTATAGATATAAAATGAAAGACTAAAACTAAAGTATCAAGAAGATCTGATGAATGTTGAAAAAGACAATAGAACTTAATTGTTGCGCAATAATTTGAACTCCCAATATTAAAATATAACCCCTGTGATTATTAGACTCCTTCAATTAGTCCACCAAGTTCAGAAGTTAGCTCCAATAACCTCCATCTTTTGTATATTGTAGCACCATACTCCAACTTTCACTCAAATATTCAACGGTCATTGTTTCAATAATACTTTGGACTTCAAATATGCAATAACCATACCAAGTTAGATCAAGAGTTCATGTTTTTTCCTTTAAGTTAAGATTGAATAAAATTAAGAAATAACCATATTTCTCAACGATGTAATAAAACCTTCTCTTGAAAACGTTTAACATAACCTTGAAAAAACCAACAATATGATCTAATGTTTTCAAGAAAACAGTTACAAATATTGGTAACATATGAATTTATTTTGGAAAATATTAAAACAGTTCGCCTAGCTCTATTTTTATAACTACGTTTGTTAATTTATCCATAACAGATATAATGTAATGCAATTTTATACATTTACATATACGAGTTAAAAACATGTCTTAATATTATTCCAATTTCCATGTAAAAGAATGGGCCTCCATCATAAATGGGATGAGCCCTACATGGTATTGAACAATGAACAAGATACATTCACCGATTACATAACATAGCGGGCCTCCATCATTCCAAAAGGATAAGCCCAAAAAGGTATTGGACATGTTATTAACTTATTATAGTTGTTTATTTTATTAGATTAAAAATAAAAATATAAAAACTTTATGAAATTTAATTTTTCAGGAAAAATAAAATAAATATCTTCATTTTGGTTCCCTTTGATTTTGGAATGGATTTTTTTATTCTCTCTTCATCGCCGTCATATTGTCCTTGTTATCGTGTACACCAACAGTAAAGACGTTGATAAATCTTATGCGAATTCTTTTTCATTTATTACATTTTTAATATATTCAATCGTATTATCAGAACCCTCAAATATAAAATATCGTATGACAATAAAAATAGAGCTCATATGCTTAATGCGCTAAATAGTTTTTGGAGTTGGGATATAGAGCGAATTTGGAAGCTTGGATTACTTTGTCAAAATGGATAGGTTATTATATTGGAATTTGTATATTCTTTAAATAAATCATTGAAAAACATGTTACTGAATTATCATCAATAATCAATAATGCTTCTTTGGATATTAAAAAAATTAAAATAGGGGGGAAATGACGGTATTTATTAAATTTGGTTGACTAAAAGTTTAATGATAAGAGTGGGTGATGATGCAAAAATTGTATTATACACAACTGTTACAATGTCGACTTTAATTAATAGTTGTCTAAATCATTTAATTCATTATTTGGTATCTCTAGGGGCGTTGATTAGATTAGTCTTTTTGGTTAACTGAAGTTAAATATTTGTTGATTTTCAGTTGGAAATAGATTTTATAATAAAATATATATATATATATATATATATATATATATATATATATATATATATATATATATATATATATATATATATTTGAATAAAAATATCTAATCTGGACACATTCTAGTTTTGAATCTGAACTAAATAGAGAACCAAGGATGGAGAATCAACATGCAACATGTTTGGTCCAATTTTTGGTTTTTGGTTGTCAAGTTTCATAGAAAAAACATTAATACATCTTTATGGTTTAATATCTAAAAGTCACATTTGGCAAGTACCTCTTTATGGCTTAAGATAACAAAATATATCATTTACATTTATAATTTGATAAAATAAACGATTATTTTATAATAAAGATACAAAAATATTATCTGATAAGAAGAATAAGACACTTACTTTTATATATTTTGGTGTATATCCCGAGTGAATTTAATTACTAGTTTTATTTATTTAAAGTAGAATTAGAAATGATTTTATTAATTTATTCTATTTTATTTAATCAACTTATATATTCCTTTCTTGCACGGAAGAGTCTATTCATGCAAATGCAACTAAACAAGTGTACGGCAAGTGGCAACCAAATAGCGCTGACATTTTGCTATCGCAAGTCGCATTACACTATTTAATTATTTAATAGTGAATTATATGTTTAGTTTTTTTTTTAATACTCCTATAATTGATTTTTGTAATTTTTATCATAATACATATTCTTTTATGACTTTGTTTCTTATTTGAGATTTTTTATTATTTTAATTCATGTTTCAAATAAAATAACTACTTTTGATACAAAAGTCTAAGGTCTAAAATATATAGTCATATACTTCAAACATGGAACAAAAACTTTAAATAAAGACTCAAATTAGAAGAAATTTTCTTTAAACTAAAATTTAAAAGTTTGGTTATACTTTTAGAGATAAAAGAAAAAATGAGTCATTCGGTTCGGTAGGTACCATTGTACCAATAAGTCGTCGTGTTGTTCATGTGGAAGTTGGGTAGCCCTAAGCTTCTCCAACTGCCAAAAGTCAATATTTTTAGTCAACAAAATAATCACATTCATTTGAATTTTAGCAAAATTTTCATAGATAATTAAAATCTTTTTTAGAACAGGAGAAATATTATTAGAAACTCACAAAGAGCTAGAAATATAAAACTATTACATAAAAAATATAGCAGAAATAGGGTTATGAAGCCATCAAGAACTCCGGCTAATATTGACTTTATAACACCTATTAGAGATCTAGAAAAAAAGCCCTATAAATAATATCATAAAAAAAGAAATGATTCCCTTCAGGAACGGAGTCAGAATTTAATAATAACAGGGGCTTATATTGTAATACGATATTTATATATATATTTTTTGCCCGAATAACATCATAAAATATTTATATATAAAAGAGAAATTTACAATATAAATTTATCTTTCAATAATCAATATTCAAATGTTTTATACCCACCCTAAAAATCAATCTTTAAACATTTTTAAATGACCATAAACACCACGACTTTGATATTATTTTAAAAGAAATTATCCACTTTCTAATAAAATTAAAAACCACATAATTATGAATCCTAAGTTCATAATAAACGTATAAATATATTTTTATTTCACATATATATATATATATATATATATATATATATATATATATATATATATATATATATATTACTACATTGTGTATAAACAAAAATGAACTAACGTAAATATTCCATTAGTCATAGGGCATCATAGCCCTATGTAAATTGACGTATTGACATAAAAAGAAGCAAAATAGTTCTGATAGATTGACAACACCTATAATCTTATATAAAGAAAGTTTTCACATATTTTCAAATACACAAATAAAGATATAACAACACAACAGATAATTAACCAAGAGTTAGAGTAAGAGTCGAAGATACATACTTGAGAGGCCATGGGCAAGAAAACGAGTCAAAGAGAGAGGAACTCCGCATGATGAGCACAATGACGACGGAGAGCGGCGATTTTCGGTGGACTAGTGACCGGAGTGATCAAATTGACGGCCCCACTTGGGATGCGGTGGCAAAAGGCGGAGATGGTGACCGACAGGGGTTAGGGTTTCTTAGTTTTAGACTATTTGATATTTGGTTTCTAAATTTATGGGGTTTTATGCATGTTTTGACAGAGTACAAATATTTTTAGAATATGTATATTTGTTTAGAATCTGTAGGTTTGTTTATATTACAACAAAAGTTTTGATTTGTGATAGAATCTGATTACGTTTTTGTTGGATTTCGAATTCCTTTTAATTAGGTTATTATGTTTGCATTTTTTTTTAAATTATAAGACTTCCTTAACAGGCAAAATTTGTATGTTTATCACTCATAGGATGCCGTTTATTTAATTGAGAGGGAAAGGCTATGCTTTTAGTGGTCGCATATTGGGGGGGGGGGGGGGGGGGGGGGGGTAAGCACCGGCCTGCCCCGGTACTCCCTCCACCTCTGATTCATTTGGGGTAGCCGTTCCAAACATAGTAGAATTCCTGAAATTCCAAATGCACCAAAAGCATGTCATAACCAATGCATCAAAAGCCTTTCGTTGACCACTTCTCATAGAAACAGAAATCCGACCACGTGATAAGAGAATGCATTGAGATATGATTCGAAAGCTGTATACTGATGGGTTTTACATGTATTAATGCAGATAAATCATTAACACTTAAGGGTACATGCAACCTAAAGATCTAAGTTAAAACACTATTGGTTTAATATTTTATTGAACAACACAAACCCTAGGAACACCCTAGATATTTCGAAAAAATCTGAATAAAGGTTAGGGTTTAATTACCTTGTTGATTGTTGTAGTAAACAATCAAGAATCCTTTCTTTAATAACTTGGAAGCTAGCACCATAATTGTCGTGCCTCTGATGGTTCACACCCAACACTAGCAACAAGAAGATTTTGAGAGCGGAGAGGGGATATGAAATTTTCGGCTATCTCTTGAGTAGGAGGAATGGCCAAAAAATATAGGTCAAGGGGTCCTTAAATAGTGTAACTTGGAAAACCTAGATAACCCTAATTTAAATAAAATAATATTAATTCAAATTGGTAATTATTCAACTTCCTATTTATCTGCAAGGAATATTCCAGACACCCTGGAATATCCTAGAAATCGTCCACCTCCTTCCACGAAAGGTTTTGGAACCTCTCTTGTTCAACTATTAAACAATTTCACTTTAACCCTTACACTTTTAATTAATACAATTAATCCCAAAATTAATTCTAATTAATTTATGATTAATTATCAATTAAATATTACTATTTATAATTAACATATTATTAATTTCATTTATTGCTATTTATAATCATATAATAAATCACTAAATCAGTCTATCTCCCTGTCTGTCTCTCTGGCTCTAATAGTCATCCTATTCAATTACTAGGTTTGAAGGCAACCCAAAATGACTTTGTTAATAATTCAAGATTATACTAATTTAGTTATTGGCTTAGACACCTAATCCAATAGTCTCCCACTTGGATAAGTGTAAAACTAAATTACTGGTATAACTTCTAAATTAAATAACAAAGAGTGCTTCCATAACAACTGCCGAGCTTGAAGTAAACAGACATTGGTCCTAAGATAAGTGATCAAATATTCCTCCGTTCTGCTAGATATCATACAGACATGAGACATGGATTAGAATCAATCTCATTGTCCAAAATTTGATTCCTGATTTCCTGATTTGTGATGACGTCGTAAGACTTCAAATTGAACACATCAACTGAGTCTTGGTTGGGCCCAACACTATAAGTCAACAACAAACCACCGAGGGGCCCAAAGATATTGCTTTTCCCGTTAGGGCAAAAGGAACGAATAAACTTTGACTTATATGCTTGTATCCTTTACTCACCAAATCATACATGACACTGTGTTTTATAACATCATGTTACTGATGCGTTTACGCAACACCAATGCACAACCGACTTGTAATTACAACTCATATATCTCCGTTTTAAGAATATAAGATATTATCGTCTCAGAATTACTCGTGATATAATCCATGAAGTAATTCCCTTAGCGCGGGTTTATCCAATACTTAAATCTCCATTTCTAAGTACTCATAAATGTTGTAGCAATACAATTGCTATGTCTAACTCCCTTAGAGAATCTACAATCCAATTCATGATAGTCTTGATTCACTACTTACTTCCCAAAGTATGAGTGACTATGGAATTTGAATAATTAAATTATTCGGGAAGTAAAACATGCTAAACAAAACACAAGAATAAATAATTTATACGACAGTAAACAAACTCATAAAAAAATCTCTATTATTTAATCACCAAAATCAATTACACTTATTTTGTTACAAGTTTCAAACTAATCATCTAACTACTAAAACTAATGTCATCTCCAAACCAATGCTCCTAGTATGTTGATTATGCCTAATCCTACTCAGAGCCTTTGTGAGAGGATCTGCAGGATTATCTTCTGACGAAACTCTCTTCACTATGAGATGACCTTCTTCAACTCTATATATGATATAATGATACTTTATGTCGATATGTCTTGATCTACCATGATCTCTTGGTTCTTTGGTCAAAACAACCGCTCCTTCATTATCGCAGAAAAGTTCCTTTAGTTCCTGAATGGTTGGAACTACTCCAATATCTCTGATGAAGTTCTTCAACCAAGCTGCTTCCTTTGATGCTTCACTTGCTGCTATGTACTCTGATTCACAAGTAGAATCAACCACTATGTCTTACTTGGAACTTTTCCAAGTAACTGCTCCTTCATTTAATGTAAATACCCAGCCAGATTGAGAACGAAAGTTGTCTCTATCCGTTTGAAAGATGGCGTCACTATACACTGTCACTCTTAACGTATCACTGCCACCGTGGACTAGAACCATGTCCTTTGTCCTTCGCAAATACTTGAGAATATTCTTAACTGCTGTCCAATGAGCTCTGCTAGAATTTTCGTGATAGCGACTGACCATGCTTAAAGAAAAGGACACACCAGGGTGAGTACATGTCATAGCGTACGAGATCGATCCTACAACCAAAGCATAAGGAAATTGAATCATATCAGCTATCTCTTCATCCATACTTGGGCTTTGAGTTTTACTCAATTTGGCATTGCTCTGAATAGGTAGCTCTCTTTTCTTGGAATTTTCCATACTAAATCGTTTTAGTACTTTGTCCAAGTATATACTTTGACTAAGTCCAATTAGTCTGTTCTTTCTATCTCTCATAATTCTTATCCTGGGAATATAGGTTGCCTCTCCTAGATCCTTCATAGCAAAACACTTTCCAAGCCAAGATTTTACTTCTTGCAAGGTTGGAATGTCATTTCCTATGAGTAGTATGTCATCAACATACAACACTAGAAAAGTTAATATACTCCCACTAGCTTTGACATACACATAAGACTCATCCTCAGTTCTAGAAAAACCAAACTCTTTGACTTTCTCATGGAAGCAAAGATTCCAGCTGTGAGATGCTTGTTTTAAACCATAGATGGATTTCTCAAGCTTACACACTCTATTGGGAAACTTTGCATCAACAAAACCCTCTGACTGACTCATGTAAACATCTTCAGCCAACTTCCCATTAAGGAAAGCGGTTTTGGCATCCATCTGCCAAATTTCATAATCATGAAAGGCAACTATTGCGAGCATTATCCTAATAGATTTAATCTTAGCCACTGGTGATAAGGTCTCATCATAGTCAATCCCTGGGGTTTGAGTAAATCCCTTCGCAACTAGTCGTGCCTTGAATGTGTGCACATTTCCATCTATGTTGGTCTTCTTCTTGAAGATCCATTCGCAACCCACTGTCTTTCGACCAGGTTCTTGATCAACCAAATTCCAAACTTGGTTGTCATACATGGACTAGATCTCGATGTCCATCGCCTCTTTCCATTTGGTTGCCTCAGGGCCTGTTATTGCTTCCTTTTAGTTAGCTGACTCATATAGTTTTATTAGTTTATGATCACTGATAAACGCATCACCTTCTGCAGTTATATACTTATATGGAAACCATAAATCTGAGGTGGCACGCTAACTCTACTGGAACGACAAAGAGGTAATGAAGTGTCAACTGGTTCAACAGGAGTCCCATCCTCTGGTTGACCGCTAGTATCATCTAAGGTTCCTTCATTGGTTAGCTCTTGAATCTTTTCAAGGTCAATTGTACTCCTACTGTCCTCTTTGCATATGAGATTTCTCTCACAAAAGACTCATCTTCATGCTACAAAGACCACGTTTTCACTAGCTCTGTAGATCAAATATCCAAAAGAATTTTGTGGGTAGCCAATGAAAATACATCTTTCACTTCTGGCTTCTAGCTTGTCATGAGTCTCTCGTCTAATGAAAGCTTCATAACCCCATACATTGATATGTGCTAACGAGGGAGCTTTCCTGTCCACATATCGTGAGGTGTTTTGGCAACCTTTTGGTAGGGACAAGATTGAGGATATGGGAGGCTGTCTCTAAGGCATACCCACAGAAGGAAATGGGAAGAGTGACTCGACTCATCATGGAATGAACCATGTCCAACAAGATTCGATTGCGCCTCTCAGCCACACCATTAAGTTGTAGTGTCCTAGGAGGAGTCAACTGTGAAACTATTCCACACTCATTGAGGTAGTCGTGGAACTCAATACTAAGATACTCTCTTCATCTATCAGATCGGAGCATATGTTTCTTTCTGCCTAATTGATTCTCGACTTCATGCTTAAACTCTTTGAACTTTTCAAAGGTTTCTGATTTATGCTTGACCAGTTAGATATAACCATATATGTTATAATCATCTGTAAACGTTACATAAAACCGATTAGCATCTCTTTTGATGGATATGAAGGGCCCACACACATCTATGTGTATAAGAACCAACAAACCTTCACCTCTTTCACAAGATCCAGTGAAAGGTATTTTATCATCTTGCCCAAAAGACAAGATTCACATTCATCATTTGGCCTTAGGTCAAATGATTCCAAGACTCCATCCTTTTGGGGTTGGGCGATGCGTTTCTTGTTAATGTGCCCAAGACGAAAATGCCACAGGCATGCCTTGTCTAAACCATTAGACGAATCAATGTGAAATACACTATTGCCTAAGCTATCAACACAAGTCATAATTTCATACACACTATTACAAGGTAAAGCTTCAAATATAAAAGTACCATTTTTATAAACAAGAATTGAACCATTCAAATCATTAAATGAGTAGCGAAAACATTTTCTAAACAATGCATGAAATGAAATAATGTTTCGTGTCATTTCTGACAAATAGCAACAATTTATCAAATCTAAACTAACTTCACTACTAAGAATAAGTTGATAAGTCCCGATCTTGGTCACAGGAGAAGATCGCCTATTGCCCATGATTAGATTCATCTTCCCATGCTCCACCTCTTCATTTTCTCTTAGCCCCTACAATTCAGAACAAATATAAAAACCACATCCTGTATCAAGGACCCAAGAACGAGTAAATGGTGGGTTATTAGTTTGAATAGTATATATATATATATATATATATATATATATATATATATTAGTTTGAATAGTATATATACCTGCTGACGATGGCTTCACCTTGCCATCCTTGATGTCTTGCAATTATTTGGGGAAGCTCCTCTTCCAATGGACCTTGTCATTGCAATAGTAATGAGTGGCCTCTTTGGAGTCACTAACAGCTGGCATGTATGAGTTGGGCCTCACCTTTGGCCCATTTCTTGATGACCCTGCATGAGCCTTGTTCTTCAAGTTAGCTTTGGGAGAAGCCTTACTTTTCTTCCCTTTGCCATTTTCAATGGAAATAACGAGAGCATTAGTAGAAGGGGCCAAACTCTTTCCCTTTAATCCCGAATCAGAAGTCTGTAGCAAGTTGTGGAGTTGGGCCAATGTGGTTTATGTGTTGTTCAAATGATAAGCTAATATAAAATGATCATAACAACTTGGCAAGGATTTTAAGACCATGTCAATGGCCAAATCCTCGTCAAAATGCACATTGAGCTTAACAAGGCGCTCCACGTTTCTTTGCATTCTCTGCACATGGTTGCAGACAGACTCTCCCTCTTTCATCTTGCAATCCATGAGGGACTTGACCACTTCAAATTTCTCTTGACGATCTCTCTTGTGGTACTTTTCCACAAGGTCATTGTTCATCTCAAATGGCCAGTAGTCCTCATAGAACCTCTGCAATTCAGGATTCATTGTAGTGACCATGATGCAAAAAACTTTTGTTGAATCATCGTAGTGTTTCATGTAGGAGGCTAGTTGTTCAGGATTAGCAGTGGCTTCATCGACTTCAACGAGTTTTTCTTCAAGGACATATTCTTTGCCCTCGAATCGAAGATCCATCCTGATGTTGCGCATCTAATCATTGTAGTTGGAGCCATCAAAGGTCACTGTGGATACGATGTAGAGTAGGGAGAAACCCGAGTGGTGGGTAGACGATGATGGAGCAGAAGCATCAATAGGAGTAGACATCTATAGAGAAAAAGAATAGTTTTAGTTAGATGATAATTATCCTTAATATTTTAACCCATAATAAATGATTAAGGCTAGGATCCAAAATAACAATTCACAACTAAGAAGATGGATGCCACAATATTATTGCGAATTTATGAAGGTAGGTAAAAGCAATTTACCAATTTCGAACTATGAAATTCCTAGATCTTTTGAGATTCATTGAATTTATCAGTGGCATGTTTAATCTCATATTATGCTCTTCTATATGTGTGACTGGGATACCGAGGATTACAAACAAGATTCGAATAACCACACAAATATGTTTGGCACTCTCGATGTCATTTATCATCTCATCTTAATGTGGCGGTTAACCACACACGCTCTATTAATCAATGACAATTTTCGAGATGCCCATCATTACTCTTTATAGTCACTATTAGTGTGTCGGTTACCCACACGCGCTCCACTAACTACTATAAAGTATAATGTGCAATTTTAGGGATTAACATAATTTTCACATTTTTCCTAAAGTAACTAAGAGTGAGACTTTATTAAAAAAATTAGTTAGTTTAATAGCATTAAACTTTTAATGAATTTATGTCATATCAAACTCGTTCGGCTAATGACCCTCCGCCATACACGAGAGCGGTGGGTAAGAACGGATACCCAATGGCGGTCATTTTATAGGCCACTTCCTTAAACTCTCCTTATAATATGGCTTCGTGAATGAGGCGTACTAGCGATTTGACTGACTTAGTATTATACATATAGTAATTAACTTTTAATATCATATATATAAGGTGTATTTTTAAAACTTT
Organism: Lactuca virosa; assembly: GCF_052849685.1. Taxonomy (NCBI): domain Eukaryota; kingdom Viridiplantae; phylum Streptophyta; class Magnoliopsida; order Asterales; family Asteraceae; genus Lactuca; species Lactuca virosa. The sequence goes on from NC_136433.1 coordinate 23,056,859, forward strand.
CAAAATACAAGGTTTAAATTAAAATTTCAAAATTAACAAATTAATATAATTTAAAATAAACCAATCATGTTTTTAATCTTTATATTCTAATTAATTAAATAATTAAATATAATTAAAACATAAGAATAATTCACAAATTCAAGATAAGGATATCTGATTACTAAGATAATTATTCAATTTTATGTACTATTAAAAACATTATCTAAAGTAATTATCCTAATCAACTTATGAATTAAGAAAAAACGATTTTTAGCTGATTAGAGGGTTCACCATGTCGTGGCAAACAATCGTCTGGTCGTGGTCGAACAGAAAAAGACGCAGATTCGAAATTCACCACACGTGGCATAAGAACACCACGACGTGGTGCCGCAACAGAATGACGATTCTGTTTCCTCCAATTGGGTTTTTGTTCAAGTTCAAGCAATGCACATTTAATTGTTAGACAATCATACGCTCTGATACCACTGATGGGTTTTACGTGTATTAATGCAGATAAATCCTTAATACTTAAGGGTACATGCAACCTAAAAGACCTAAGTCATAACACTATTGATGTAACATTCTATTGAACAACACAAACCCTAGGAACACCCCAGATATTTCGAAAAAAAATCAGAATAAAGGTTAGGGTTTAATTACCTTGTTGATTGTTGTAGTAAACACTCAAGAATCCTTTCTTCAATAACTTTGAAGCTAGCACCAGAATTGTCGTGCCTCTGATGGTTCACACCCAACAATAGCAACAAGAAGATTTTGATAGATGAGAGAGGATATGAAAATTTTGGCTATCTCTTGAGTAGGAGGAGTGGCCGAAAAATGTAGGTCAAGGGGTCCTTAAATAGTACAACTTGGAAACCCTAGATAACCCTAATTTGAATAAAATAATATAAATTCAAATTGGTAATTACTCGGCTTCCTATTTATCTACAAGGAATATTCCAGATACCCCGGAATATCCTAGAAATCGTCCACCTCCTTCCAAGGAAGGTTTTGGAACCTCTCTTGTTCAACTATTGAACAGTTGCGCTTTAACCCTTGCACTTTTAATTAATACAATTAATCCCAAAATTAATTCTAATTAATTGTCAATTAAATATTATTATTTATAATTAATAGATTATTTTCTTAACATATTAATAAATTCATTTATTACTATTTATTAATCATATAATAAATCAATAAATCAGTCTCCCTCCCTCTCTCTCTAAAAGTCATCCTATTCAATTACTAGGTTTGAGTGCAACTCAAAAGAACTTTGCTAATAATACAAGATTATACTAATTTAGTTATTAGCTTAGAAACCTAATCCAACATATACCCCACCAAATATAAATACATGCCCAAATGTCACATAATTCAGGGCATCCTGAAAACAAATGATCAATGGTCTCCACCATACGAGAACAAATAGGGCAAATAATCGAATCTAACTTAATTCCCTTGTAATAAAGTCTCTCGCTAGTGGGAATACTAAGTAAACGAATTCTCCATAAAAGAACATTAAGCTTGATAGGAACTCAATTGTTCCACCGAGTCTTACCACCTCCCGAGTATAATAAAGTACATTCAATGCATCGTCGAGCCGACGCAACAGAAAAGCTGTCAGAAACATCTATACTCTAACACAATCTATCAGGAATCTACTACAACTGTAAATCCTTAACCAAAGAAAGGGTACCATCCCAATGCTCCTGCTTAGCACCTCCTTTAGTAGAATGTCTAAGAGTATGAGTCTCCCAACCCATAGCACCTCCAAAGCAAACACTCTATGAAAAGTAACCGCAAGAGGCATTTCTCTCATCCAAACATCATGCTAAAAAGAAGTATAACCTCCATCTCCAACCCTGATAGGACATAAGGAGCGCATATCAATGGTTTTCTCCTAAGCTGGGTGAACATACACATAACTCCAAGCCAAGGACTCGATCTTACTCTCCTAAGGGGAAAAGACCTACAACCGCCATCAAGACCATACAAAGATCTAATCAAACGAGCCCACAATAGATTAGGAGAATGATAAAATCTCCACCACCAACGGAATATCATGGCATTATTAAAGGAGAATAAACTGCCAACACCCAAACCTCCTTTCTCTTTGCTAGCTATCAAAACATGTTAGTAATCAATAATGTTTACAAGCCATGAATATTGCCTATTCATTACTTAGTTGAAGTTTAACTTTTACTTATGAAAAAAGCGCATATGATCTTAATCCATATATTTAATTCAAAGGAGTCAATTTGGGAGATTTGATTGTAGAATTATTTTTGTAGAATTTGGATTTTATTAGATTACAGATAATGTCAACATATATTAAGTTTATGTTCGTGCAAAAATAAACTATTTTATTGTAATTTGTTGTTTGTTAAAACTACAAAAAATACTTATTATAACTTATAAATTAGTTTATAAGTTAGCTTTTGATAAATCACATTGAAATAGCTTTTAAGAAGCTCACGTAACGTTTTCAAAAATACTTAAAATATGTCATTAGTTATATACTTATATCTAATGCTAGTATATATATATATATATATATATATATATATATATATATATATATATATATATATATTGTTAGAAATAGTGTCCAATATCATTAATTAGTTAGTACTATTTCTAAATAATAACAGGATCCTTTTGGGTTGGCCTCATGACACAAATAACATTAAGGAAATGGATAAAATAAGTTGTTAATTTATTAATGATATAATAAATTAATTATAAATTATTTTCATAATTAATTAAATTATTTTTAATTAATTAAAGGAGTTGAATATTAATTAAATCCTTTGGATTAATTAGAATATTCTAGAACTCTCCATGAAAGAAGGATGGAACGAAATCTAGAAGGATATTCTAGATTATGGTAGGTTTTGAATAAGGAAAGGAAAACCCTAAGAATTTGAATCTCTGGGTGATTTATTTGTTGCCTATAAATAGAGGGTTCGTGATTAAACCCTAGACGACTTTTGGAGCCTCTAATTTTTGTTTCACCCCCCCCCCCCCCCGGGTCTCTTTCTTCTCCATATACAAAATCATAACCCCTCTCTAGGGTTATGGGATTTTCGTATAAACCCTAATAGGGTTTATTCCCTGTTTGCTTTTGGAATCTTAGTTCTAACTACATTAGAATAGGTCTACTTTGGGCTCTCTATCCATTGCAAGGTTGTTGATCACATGATGTAAGGATCAAGAGACAAGTGTTATATCCTTATTTTGTTTGATTTTAAAATAAGTTGCTTAAACTAGAAAAACCTAGATTATAGGATACATGTGCACTTAGGTTAATATGTTGATTATTCCACTACCTTAAGATAATGTACTTGATGCGATAAATCCCCAACTATGGTATCAGAGCCAATAGGTTTTAGTGTTTGACACTAATTTGTAAAATCAAGAAGCTCAAAGAAACATGGATTATCACAGAGCGCGACCTTCCTTCTCCTGGACGCGACACGCCTGCCGGGTTTTTTCAGAGTCCAAATTTTTCCAATTTTTCGAAAATTCATGGATAAAGCTCTTGATTAAAATATTATATTAATTATTTAAATAATAATACTCAAATAAAGAAATTAGTTTAGAATATTATTTAATTTGAGTATAAATTTGAATATTAAATTAATTGAATTTGAATATTATTTAAACTTGAATATTATTTTAATTATTTAAATTTGAATATTCGAATCTTGAGATTAATTTGAAATATTATTTAATTATATTTAAATTTTAATATTTAATTAATTAAATTTGAATAGGATATAAACTTGAATTGAAATCTGAATATTTATCTTGAACTTTATTTAATAAGAGAATTAAATTAGAAAGACAAGAACATAAATTTAAAAGGTTTAAATTTACTATATGGTATGATTTACTATATGTATTACGATTATACCACATGTTTCCTCACATGTTAATTAAAAACATTATCGTCGAATCAAGACTAGGTACACATACTCTAATACTAGTTTAAGGATGTCTTTATAATTCCTAATGAGGTCGGTTTTTAAAATGTTTCGCGCTTACCTCCCTCATCGCCTTTTGTATTTTGAGAGTGGAGTTATCGAAATGGTTTGATCGGATTTTGTTTTTCAATATTATAAGTATTAATCAAGTAATAAAACAAAATTCTCGTTTTATATATAAAAACATTAGTTGTGTGTTACCCATGAAAAATCATATTTCATTTATATTCTGATGATGGAGCGTGTGTAGTTAACCGACACATCATTGCTGGAATATAAGTTGGAAATGATGTGTCTCTCGTGGAGTAATTTTGTTGATGGAGCGTGTGTGGTTAACCGACACGTCAATGTGAGAATAATTATATATCGAGGGTCATGCGGTTTTGCATGGTTGATTCACCATCTATTCGATGATCCACAACATCCTCATCATTGAATCGAGATGAGAACAATTGAGTTTAACATGTCATTGGATGTTCAATAAATCTAAAATGATCTAGGAGTTTCATAAGATGTTGAAACTAGCAAAATGCATTGTTGACCGAAATAACTTTGTGGTGTGTTTACGGAATCCCTTTGCACATCGCAAAGCCAAATATGGAACCTAGCCTTAATTGATAGTTCATTTAGGGTTAATAATTATATTAAGGATTAATAAATCAAACTAGAATGGAATTGATGTTGAATGATGTCTATAATATATAAAATAATCCACTAAAATCTACTGCTACAAAACCTTGACAAGGGTTAGATGGTAGGATGATCAATCTAGTCAAAATTCGTTGCTTGAGAACTGTTCTCATGAAAGAATAGAGAAATCATGCCTATGAGAAAGCTCATCCTGAAGATCATCCCACAACTCCATTCGAAAACTATACGAACAGTTATCAAACATATTTCGAAGAGAAGTGGAATTTCGTTTAGTTAGAAGTTGATTATAGTCGATTAGCTGACATATGCATATAATCAGTTCATTCTAATTTTGATATGAAGAGTCTTGAAATGTCCATAAAGGAGTTTCATGGAATGAATGAGTGTCCTTTGGAACTAACAGGGCGAATAATAGAAACTCCAAATTCAAATACTCCTACATCCACTATCATGAATAGAAATGTCAAAAGAAAGAAAACCATATGTCCATAGGTATAAAGCGATTAGTGATGATACACCTAATCTAGGCCCAAATGCCAAGGACAATATAAAGGCTTGTTCTGAGACATGTTCTGATAGGCTAATCATTTCCAAAATAAGAAGAATGACCAATAAAGCATAAATTCCCAATATATCTGATAAATAAGACTGAAATGTAGAGAGGACGTTTTTTATCGTGGTTTACGAGCCCATACTACTATCCATAGGATCCAACGATATCTCATTCTCATGAATGTTTAGTCTACAATCAAATATGCAAATTCATAATACCATTTGAACATTACTTCCAATCCTTGAGTATTTTAATAAAGATAAAAAGATAGTCATTTTCCCTAATGTTTAAGTCTATGGTTTTTTTATTGAAATTGTTTTTACAATTTTCATAATATTATTCTGACTTGATTAAATGTGGAACATTTCATATGTTTCTAGTTAAAAGGAAAGTCTTGAAATTTGTGAATCTAGTATCGGAACAATGATTCAAAACCAAATCCGAATATTTAAATATGGTGTAGTAATGTGAAATCATGTTCTTGAATAAGGTTGCATTACCAAAGATCCAGTTGGATAAGATTTTGGAATTCATTTGACTACCAGTCTTATGATAAATGCAAACCCTATCTGTCAAGAATGTTGAATATTTGAAGGAATTGGTATAACTAATTCAGTTTGGACCACAAAACGTACTGATCAAATACATCAAAAGTTTAGATGGAATGTACTTATGAAATCGTAATCTTGTTGATATGAACAAAAACTGCATTGCCAGAGATTCAGTTAGATATGATTTTGGAAATTATTCGACCTCAAGTCTTGTGATTAATGTGAACGTTGTTTATCAATATATATGAGGTTTGCATCACTAAGTAATGTAAATATCTATTGTAATTAGTTTATACTAATTAATCTTTTCAGATTAACCACAAGACACGACAAATTTCGTATGAACGTGAGTCTGGAACCTTTTAGGTTTCCAAAGCTCTTGTCAATCGAAATTAAGGATCAACTGGACAAGAGGATGGGATACTAAAATCCTATAGGGATTGTGAGCATCTTAGTATAAGCCATGTCGATCATCTAAGCAATTATGAAAAAGGATTCAAAAGTTGTATCCACCCAAAACACTGCCTCAACGAGTGTAGTTTGATAGAGAAACAAATCATTGGTTGATTTATTACTCAATGAGTCATACTATGCTTAATAACAGTTAATGGATTAGACCATGAACATGTTTTACAAGAGTCCTTAGTCCTAAACCAACTAATAGGATCATGAGACACTCTTAGAAATTTGGAATAAATGTATGTCCCTCTCTATCACATTTGGAAGTCTACGCTTATGAGGTTTATGCTCGTCATAAATCACTTGACAATCTAGGACGTTATTGTTGGGTTTTGAGCATTCTAACACTCCTATGGTGTACATGCAACCCTATAAACCTTGGATCTATGTTTTCTCTATTATACATGCAAATATTAACTATTCCAAAGTTTCATCCTAACTAGCATATTATGAAGCACCTATACTACAAAGTTCTAGTTAGATGACATACCTTTTGATGTAGCTTGATGTCTTCAAGCTTTATGAGCTTAGCCCCAATAGTATGGAAGCCTCAAATGGAATCACAAATCACCAAAACACCTTGGAAGAACTTGAGAGAATATGTATGCACACTAAAATCGGTCCACTCTTATTTTCACACACTTGTGCCAATTTTATGAGCCAAGGACCCCTTTATATATTATGGAGGATTAGGGTTACATCCATGTAAACCCTAATACCCATGAACTTTCATTTACATAGGATCCATGGGTTAAAAGCTCCATGGACCATCCATGAAAGCTTAGCCCAACCTAAATGAACTTGGCCCATTCCATATATATAAGAGTCCATATTTAATTAGTTCTTTTTGATCACTTAATTAATTCTAAATTAATTCTTGATCAGTACTAATTAAATAATATGATTCCATTTTAATATATTAGAACTTATAATATATTAATATAAATCATAAATATACTATTCTCAAAAGACTATCCATATAAATTGTGCCGGTGAAGTGCAACCCAAATGGACCATGCCGGGTCGGGTCAAGTACATACCAAATATAGTTATGGACTTAGACATTAATCCAACAGTCTCCCACTTGGATAAGTCTAAAACTATTATTGAGTATGACTTCAAAACCTAACTGGCAATCGTAGCTCTTAAAGCCGCTGTCGAACTCTGACCTTGTCAATGACTTGTCCATTAGATAAGGGATCATATATTCCTCCATTCTAGATATCATATGGACTGAGACATGGATTATAATCATTCTCTCTGTCCATTTGTTGTTTCCCGATTTTCGATTTATGATGACTGACTGATTGAACAAATCAAAACAGTCCTGGCTTGGCCAAGCACTCACATGTGTCATCGCTAAATCATCGAGGGGCCCACAGATATCGCTTTTATCCCGAAGGTAAAAGGAATGGATAAACTTCGACTCATATGGCTTGTTCTACTACTTGTTGAATCATACACAAAGGCACGTTTTATAACATCGAGTTACCAAATGCGTTTTCGTGCAATCAATGTATAACCAACTCATAGTAACAACTCATATCTCTAGGTTTGAAGAATATAAGATATTATCGTCTCATGATCACTCGTGATAAAATCCATGAAGTGATTCTAATGAGCGCGGGTTGAATCCAATAGTCAGAACTTATGAGCACTCATGAGTGTTGTAGCACCACTTTGTCCACCAACTTGGACCTCTACAAACCAACCCATGACAGTCTTGATTCATATCTACTTCCAACATATGACCGACTGTGGATGGTTTGAATAACTTAATCATTCAGGAAGAGCGACTTAGTTATTCTGGAAGTCAAAACATGCAAAGTGAAACACAAGAATAAATGAATCAAATATGGTATCAAACCCTATGAATATAAATAAACACTTTTATTTATCACAATACTGATTACTCATTATTCATTGTTTCGGTTTTATCAACTTTATACTTGAATTAAAAACACTAGTTGTCCCATGCTCCAAGCATGTACACTATGTTTTTCTTAAACAATAGCTTTGCCATACACCAAGTATGCACTCTATGTTTGTCTATGATCCTTACTTTGTGAAATAAACCAATTGAACATAATTTCAATGATTCTAATTTCACACTCCCAAATCCTTATCGGAAAATGTGAGAATTTCAAATTCCTAGCATTTATCGAAATCTGTTTAGATTTTAAACTTATATGCACTAACCCTCCTGTAATGAATATGTACAAAGTCACAAAGACTTGTCAACAGTCATTATAAGGTATTCCAATGGAGATCAACTCCATGGAAACTAAGTCTCATATTCAAAGTACATTGCTTTGGACATGCTTCTTGCATTAAGTTTTCTAATCTTACACAGATAACTTCCACCTATGGAGACAACTCCATATTCTCATTTTGACTATCACTTCTGAATAAGAGATGCGTCTTTTCAGAATATGTTAATATGGTCCTTCCAAAATTAGCACTATACTTCCAACTGTCCCTGAGCAACCAATCTTTGGTAAACCTCAGACTGTCCTCGACAATTGCTTAATCATTTTAGTCGTATCCAATTCTAGACCTTTTCCCTTCTTAATGCCTCTGGGCATTTGGAAAAATTTAGAAATGACAAATATTATAGCACATGCAATCGATCCTGTACCCAAAGAAAATGGTACACGATTCATGATGTCTCACATAAAGACATGATTCTAGACCAGTCTTTTGCTACAATATTTTTATTTGCCATGTTTTTCAAAATTTGACTATGAAGAGGGATACCGTAATCATAATCGAATTTTGAGAACGCAATATATAGAATTTCCTTTAAATTGAACCAATCCAACATGAAATTCATATATATATTCTTAACTAAAGATGATTAAGGTCTCAATCTAAGCCTTTAGAACTGAAATGCAGTATATCCTCTCCCTTAATTATAGCAAAACAACTTTTTCAATCCCTGCAGCCTCACGAATTGAAACTTTTGTTTTCTATAATTAACATTGCTAACTTGCAACACTAACAATAATTATCATGCTCCCACTTACATGATGATTATTAGCATAACACTTATGCTCCCACTAGCTCTGACATGTACTCAGAAATCAGCTGGACTTCTAGAAATCAATACTTTATTGACTTTCTTACCAAAGTTCAAATTTCTGATACGAGATGCTTTGATAAAACTTTATCAAAATCATACACCTTTCCTTAGATAGCATGCATGTGTGTCTAAACAATTTGAGAACTATGAAAAGGGATGCCGTAATCATAGTCTCAATTGTTTAGACCTTTTGCCATCTACTTCAAATCTACTTGGTGGAAGTGTTTCCTCACCATCATTTTCATGAATCGGAGAGAAACCTTATGACCCTTAGATTTTATGGTGTATGTGTTCTTATCCATGTGAATCGTCAAAACCATAGTCACAAGACAAGGATAATGACAAATCCAAACTCATATGGACTGAACTTATGCAATCTTAACTTCTTGCCACCTGGCAGTACAGGGCCTGCCATTGCTTCCAAGTTGTTATGCAACCAATTGAGAACTTTCAGAACTCCTATGCAAAGCCAACTTTAACTGGAATGGGCACAGAATATGTCAACACGATAGGTTATAAACCTCAAGTCGTGTGCTAGTGAAGAACCTCAGGTTTTATTCTTGATTAGTTCTTGAAATTCTTTTTAGGATCTTTAAGACTCCCACTATCCTCTTGACATATAAGACTATCTTGCCAAATATTCAAGAGATAGTGCGGATTCTTTATCAAGACAAACACTTCACACAATTGGCCTTAGTTGGTCTTTGTTTTATCCAAAACATCACAACTTACCAATTTCAAATGTACAAGAGTATGACAATTTTACTCTTACATTTGACAAGTGTTTTAAACCTTTCTTTAAGATATGTCACTCAAGTTACAATCTTGGAGTATGACTCTAAGAATTGTTTTGGAACGAAGTATGACTCATCTTCCTGATCTAACCATTTCAACAATTCATGACTCCTCTTCTTAGTCATAAGAATGCACTAAGATGACCTTAGAGGACTAATTGTGATATGATTTCTAAATCATTAAGATGATCACAAACATGATACTAAAGTACTCTCCCATCTTTTCAGATTTGAGAAACTTTTATCTTTCTGCCTAATTTGATTCTTCCCATTCGTTCTGCCATACATTGAGACTTTTCCAATGTTTCAGAATTATACTTAAACTTGTAAGTATAACCATATTTACTAAACTTTAGTAAATCAAATAGTCTTAACGAGCTTTGTGGTGGACATGACCAGTGCACAAGAATGTGTACTCGATCCCTTTAGTCCTTCACTTGACTCACACATCCATGTGAACAAGTAATTAGTCTTGATTTTCCAATGCTTGAAAGTTCTCATTCATCATACTATTCAACTTGCATGATTCCAAGTTTCGGTCCAATTGAAACTTGGGCGATGAGGAACTTTCCTGATTTGGTAAATTTAGACACTACCACAAATGAAAGAATCAAATCCATTTTCCAATATTGCTGTCAGTGGAATCATATAAGCAACAATTTTCCACAAATGTCATTGTAAGGATACTTCAAATAAATAAAATTAAACAATTTTCTTTTATTTTAAAACTTTGCGGAAAAACTTATCCTTACAATCCACATGGAAAATTGTTGTTATCTATTCCTTAGCAATATATCATAACTTCTTAAGCAACTGCTCAAAATTCTGATGCGATCGAAATCCACCTTCGCGATGAGAATCAGCATATACTTCCTTTAAGATTTCTCTCTATTCTTTGATTCTTAAAACATCAACATGTGACCCAGTCACATCATGTAATGAGGATCTCAGAATAGAACTTAACAGAGTTAGATAATGGGCTCTACCTGATGTAGAGTCAAACTTATTGACTTTAACATCCTTAGGTAAATTTGGCAGCTTTGCAATCAACGCCCCTTACTTTGGCAAAATGAACATATGGACCCTTTGGTAATGAGACTATCTCAGACTTAGCCTTTCTCTTTACCATTTGGTCAACCGGGTTGACTATGGCCAATCCCTTTCCAGTGTCACCATTGTCACTGTCCATAAAGTTTTTGGGAAGTTGATCTTCTAATCAAATTTGCTTTACTATCGTTCCAAATCATTGCTGATTCTGCAGCACCAAGCAAATGGATATGATCATTAAGGTTCATGTCATAGTCTGTTTCATAGTAGTCCCAAAGGAACTCACTATGTGACTTAGAAAGTGATTGAACATCCAACTTTCTCAAGACTTTGACACCCAACTCTCCCGGCTTGTCAATATGTGACTTCATCTCTAAGATGTGATCACACGTAGACCTTGCTTGCCATTAGGGCTTGAGTGACCTTGAACTTGTGGGTTAGGGGGAATAATTGGAGGAGGTGGAGGAAGAGAAGTATGACTTCCATGAGTCAAACTCGGGAAGTCATATTCATTAGGAAAGCTTGGTTTGGGAAGATCATTGTTGTCTAAACCAGACATCAACAATGGGAGAAATTCACGTAAAGTTGATTTAAGCCCTTAATATAACACCCAATATGATATATTAAGGCTAGGACCCAACAAACTATTTTATAACTTGGAAGAGGGATGCCGTAATCCAAGCTATAAAATATTTGAAGGTAGGTGAATGACGATTCACCAATTTCCACCAAGATAAACGAAATGTATTATTAGGTTTTAATTGGTTTTGAAACTCCTAGATTCTTTTGAGATTCATTGAACTTTTCAATGGCATGTTTCAATCTCGAGTGTGCCCTTCAGGTTTTGTGACTGGGATGCCAAGGATCACAAAACAAGGTGTGAAGTAACCATGCAAATATACTTGGTACCCTTAATATTTACCCCTCAATCGATGTGTCGGTTAACCACACACGCTCCAACGATACTATGATAAACATTAAGTTACCCTTTGCCTACCTTGTTAAGTCCAGGTTAGTGTGCCGGTTAACCACACACGCTCCACTAACAGCTTAAACAAAGTGCAAAGTGTAATTTCATGGATTAGCACCTTATTCACATTTTCCTAAGTAACTAAGATTGGGAATTTATAAGTGTTTAGTTACTTAGTATTTATCATTATACTTATAATGAAGGGAGAATTATAGTCATTGTACTACCTGTTCGGCTAACGACCCTCCACCAGTCAAGGAAGCGGTGGGTGAGAGTGGACACCCATTAAACTGCCATTTTATAGGCAGTAACCTTATACTTCCCTTATAGACCGGCTTCGTGAATGAGGCCTACTATTGGTAAGACGACTTGCTCTTATACATATAATATATTAAACTTTTAATATTATAATAGTATAAGGGTGTATTTTAGACATTTAAAATACTTGGTGGTTTAATCTATTAATTAAACTATACTCTTAATTTAATTAAATTTAAACCATGTCATTATGGAATTATTAATTCTCTTTTAATTTAACACTTTAATTATCTATTAATAAAGTCCATAAGAGTTAATTGAATTATTCAATAAAAACATCATAATTCCAATTATTAAATTCAAAATTAAAACCATTTAATTAATTGTTTAAGTTATAAACCCAAGAGTTTTAGAATTCAATTCTTTTTTTTTTATCATAAAAAACTTTTTCCAAATTCCAAAACTTGAGGGCAAGTTTTGTAACTCTTGAAAACTTTTGGATTCCATAACTTATGGAGTTAAATACTTGTTTTATGATGAAACTTTTCATGTTCCATAACTTAAGAACAAGTTATGGAATTCTTTAAAACATTAACACCAAATTTTGTAACTCCATAAAAACTTTGAATCAATTTTTTTTTAAAAAAAAACTTTCATATCCATAACTTATGGAAGTTTCAAAACTCTTAAGATCACAAACTTAAAAAAAACTTTTGAGCTCCAAAATTTTATGACAAAATATGTAACTCCTTAAAACATTTAGATCAAACTTTTAAAACTAATAAAATAATCATATCATTTTATCTTTTACTAAATTTGACCTAATTCAACTCATATAGCAAATGATTCAAATTTTACAAATAATTAGTTTTTCACAAAAACAAGTAATTATCTTAAAATTTGACAAACGTCATGTTTTTTTCCTTTTTTTTTTCAACTTGAAAATAAAACATTTGCATCTATATAACAGAAAACAACCCATGGCTCTGATACCACTGTTGGGTTTTGAGCATTCTAACACTCCTATGGTGTACATGCAACCCTATAAACCTTGGATCTATGTTTTCTCTATTATACATGCAAATATTAACTATTCCAAGGTTTCATCCTAACTAACATATTATGAAGCACCTATACTACAAAGTTCTAGTTAGATGACATACCTTTTGATGTAGCTTGATGTCTTCAAGCTTTAAGAGCTTAGCCCCAATAGTGTCGAAGCCTCAAATGGAATCACAAATCACCAAAACACCTTGGAAGAACTTGAGAGAATATGTATGCACACTAAAATCGGCCGACTCTTATTTTCACACACTTGTGCCAATTTTGTGAGCCAAGGACCCCTTTATATATTATGGAGGATTAGGGTTACATCCATGTAAACCCTAATACCCATGACCTTTCATCTACATAGGATCCATGGGTTAAAAGCTCCATAGACCATCCATGAAAGCTTAGCCCAACCTAAATGAACTTGGCCCATTCCATATATATAAGAGTCCATATTTAATTAGTTCTTTTTGATCACTTAATTAATTCTAAATTAATTCTTGATCAGTACTAATTAAATAATATGATTCCATATTAATATATTAGAACTTATAATATATTAATATAAATCATAAATATACTATTCTCAAAAGACTATCCATATAAATTGTGCCGGTGAAGTGCAACCCAAATGGACCATGCCGGGTCGGGTCAAGTACATACCAAATATAGTTATGGACTTAGACATTAATCCAACAGTTATCTCGTTGGGCATCCCAACAATACTTTTAGGCAATTGTTTACAAATCTTTTGAGAACAACTGTATATTTCTCGAAGAGCAGTCCTTATTGAGAGGGAGCTAATATCCAAAAGAGTTAGTGGGAGTCATGTTGATCTTGATAAGCTTCAAGAGTCAACCAACGAAGAACCTAAGGTCGGTCCTAGATTTTAATTTGAGTTTGAAAAGGCTATTATGAAAACTAACATACCTCCAACTCTTCGTAATAAGACTTGATAGAGGACGCCATAGACCTAGTCATATAAAATCTATATTAATGAGGAATATGAGTCACTTTTAGATGACAATCAGAGTGTGCCACCTATTGGAAGTCATGAAAAGCCCTAAAAGGCTGCATGATGGAAGAAGAACATGGAAAGCAAGAGTCACTCCATGTAGATTTGAAACTTAGTTTATCAAGCACTTAGCCTTAATCATTGAGCGTAAGTGGATCTTCAAAAGGTAATAAATATGGATGTGAACAGAAACATATTCAAAAGGTTTAAATTCCAAGAAACAAATATAATTAATCATAAGATATGTCAAAACTAGTAGGAGTAATTGGGATCTTTGTTTCAATGAGAAATTTCAAGGAGTTTGAATTTTGAGAAACGAAGATGAGCCACATATATATATATATATATATATATATATATATATATATATATATATGTGTGTGTGTGTGTGTTAATGCTAGTGGGAGCACAATTGTCACCCTTGTAATGTATTTGGATAATACACAATGTTCTAACTTAGCATGTGTAACAACTTGGCTTAGTTTTGGAATTGATTCTCCTAGAATAACATGGGAGAAATAGTACATAGGGATTTATCTGATTAATTCATTGGATTAAGCTAAAAGCATGGAGTCTCGAGGAAACTCGAGACTTAAATCTTCTAGAAAATTCATGATAATAAAGTATGGTATGACATTTGAACAATGCTAATTTCTTAGTTCTATAATTGATCTAGAAGAGACGATTCGTATCCCACTAACATTTGCTTATGTAACCGATCATGACTTATACCATATTTGATGACTTGTATGCCTTGAGCATGACAGATCTGATCTGATCAGATCAACTTTGCAAGAATTATTGAATCAAAATCAAGTACACTCCCTTGTTTCCTAGTAGGAAAAAGGAAATAGTCTTAGTGTGGAAGTCATAAATGTAAAGGTTACATTGATGACAAGTTCCACAGTAATAAAGACAATTTTGTTCGCAGATGAAATTTGTGTTTTTATTAAATGGTGTTGTATTAGCTTAGATGAGCACCAACTAATACATGATAGTTTCATTTTATTTTCTTCTTTTTATAATTTATTTTAGCATAATTTATTTTATTTTTATTTAATCTTCATGCATATTTTTCCTTTTTGTTATTTTATATCTATATCGGGTACTTTCGAGTTTTTGAGCTTTATTGCAGACATTTAGAGAAATGTAGCGGAGCATGGAAGGATATTCGGAAGACCAACGAAGTTAGAGCGAATGATCGAGATTGTTGAAGGTTATCAAAGAGAGTTGGATTGAATATTGATGTCATTGGAGCTTACTTTGAAGCGTTTATAGAATAAACTTGAGCTTGGTGGATTGGAAGATGGAGTCAAATGGGTTTGATCAAGAATAGATGGAAGAAGTTTGGGCTTGATTAATTGTGGAATATTGGATGATATTTGGTCTATGGAGTCTTTGGACCTATATTTATTAATTTTGGGCTACATGATGTAGTATATGGGATCTTATAATCAGTCAAAGAAGTCAAAGCTAGAGGAAAAAATTGGACCAAAGAGGAAAGGGGGACAACAAACTTTTCTTGATCAGCACATCTCACGAGGCCGCATGAGATTTTGCACTTCAGGTCACGAGGCCGCGTGGCTTCTGCAAGGTCAATTTCGGGTTTTCAACTTTTATGGCTATTTGAAGGAAGTTTGGTGGGCACTTTTAGGACAACTTTTTGATCAAATTTTGGGGCATTTCTCTTGGAGTTTTTCGAGCTTTGAAGACCCTTAAAGAACACTTAAATATTAGGATTTTTCATCTTATTTTCTTGGAGTAATGTGTGGTATTTCTAAACTCTTTTTACTTTGCTTAAACTTAGTTATGTTAGGCTAAGTTAAGCTTGGTTGATATTGGAAGAAATCTTTGAATGTTTGGTTTATTTTGAAGAACTTCAAGAACTTATGATAAATCTCTATGGAAGTATTTTCTATTACAACGTCCTTATGTGTTCATGTATCTTTAATCATGAGCTTAGATGTGTGAATGTTTTGTTAGTTGGTTAATTTCTTGATTAAGTAATAGATCTTTAAATTAGCAAGAAACAATTGATTTAAGTGTTTGTGTTCATTTCACTTGAGTCAAGAAAGTATTTCCTACATAATGTTAATGAAAGCATATAGATTATCTTTTGGATTTGGTGACTCTTAAGCCTTAATGCTAGTTAATTTTCTCAAATTATATGTGTCATTGATTTGTGACTTTAACTAAGAAAATGTGTTATGAGCTTCTCTAGCCATTGTATTAACAAAGAAGAGTCTAGGTAATTACAAGCTTCTTGGATTACTATAGCCAAATTAGAAATTCACTACAAGTATTGCACCTTGAGTTCTAACGATTTATTAACCAAATGTTCAAGTGATGAAATTCCAATGTTAACCATCTTTTTCTCATTGATTTGAATCAAACTATTTACTTGTTTTCTTGCAATTTCTACATTCTAGTATAATTGTAATTTTCTCAAAACAACAAAAACATTTAAACCCCCATTTTTACTTTTGTTTTTGTTTCATAAGTGCTTGAACAAAGAGGTTTTCATAGAGTTATAAAATTGAATCAATCTTCGTGGATACGATCCCTTTTCCATCATACGCTATTTTTGTGTACAATATTAAGGGTACTTATTTTGTTGGCCTCGACAACCACCAAATTTTGGTGCTGTTGCCGGGGATTGGTTTATTTTTAATCAAATTGTTTCTCTATGCCCAAAATATCAATGTACAAGTGCTTTGATTTACAATCCGAAAATTGAAAAAGAAGCAAGTCGTTTGGCATAGGAGAGGAGAATAGAACGAGGTCAAACTTTAAACCCTAACGGGAACCCGGAGGTTGAAACCGCTTCTTCTAGTGACACCGAACCCGAAGTAGAACCGAATTCTAGCCCCGAACCTCGCCAAGAAATTCCCGCAACACCACCCCTACATCAAAATTTACCCATCATAAACCAAAGTCCAATGGCAGAAAGAAAAGACACTACCGAAAGAACCTTGAGACAAATGATGGACACCGATGTAACGCCCGTGTTTCTGGGCTAAGCATTAATGTTGTTGTAATAGTCTAGGTTAACCTTTGTAACCCGTTTTGAAATAATGGAAGTGTATTATTTGAGTATTATGTGTTATGAGCTTAATTGTGTGTCTTAATTTAATTAAGAATAAAAATAAGCGTTAAAATGAAATATTAGATAAAGCCGATATCAATGGATGATGTTGAAGTAGTTGAAACGAGGTTTCCGAAAATATAAAGAACGCCGAAATCCGATTTATAACGAAAAAGTTATGACCCGTCGAAGTTTCGCGACGGAACCGGCACGGCACCGGGAAGCGTAAATAGCGAATTTACGATGGAGCGACTTTTAGCCTTAGTGATCTAAACCAAAGTTGTAGTATATATTAAACCAAGAAAATCCATAAAAAGAACGCCCAAATCTGACTTCGTATGAGGAAGTTATGATTTTTCAAAGTTTCGGCTTAGCAGTGTGCAGCCCGAAACTCGAATTTTAGTTCGAGCGGTTTTTGGCTTACGCGACCTAAATGAGAGTTGAAGATCTCATTAATAGGAACTCAACGGTAAAAAGACAGACGAAAACGGAGTCCGTATGAAGGAGTTACGAATTCTTCGCAGTCATTTAACAGTCTAATCTCCTCCTACTGTTAAATTTAAGATCGGTCGAGAATTAGCGGACATAGTCTAAATGAAAGTAGTGGAGCACTAAGCAATTAGTGGAGCAGGTAGTGGAGCATTAAGCAGGTAGTGAAGCACTAGTGGAGCAACCAGAGCACTATAAATTGAGGCTCGGGGCTGCCTCATTCTTCACACCTTCAACCCATTCTTTCACTCTCTATACTCTCTCTATCCATTCAAGCTGAAGCTGTGCCCGCAAGAAGCCCGGTTTTAAGAAAAAATCGTTGTTTTATCGAGGGATAATGGTTTTTGAGATAACAAAGCGTTGTTCAAGGGCAGAATCATCACCTTATCAAGTGAGTGTGTAGTTACTTTCTTCTAACGCATAATTATGAAGTATCTTATACAAAATATGTGTTATGTGTATATTTTGTTGTTATATGTGTGAATGAATATTCACTTTCTTCTATCTCATAGATATAATTTCTTCTCTATGAAATACGTGTTATATGTGTGTGCCTCATATGTTATGTGGAATATGTATTGAATGAACATGCTATACAGGTTTTAAACTATGTATAAAAATATATATTTTTATCTACTAATATGTTGGGTAGAACATG
Organism: Lactuca virosa; assembly: GCF_052849685.1. NCBI lineage: Eukaryota > Viridiplantae > Streptophyta > Magnoliopsida > Asterales > Asteraceae > Lactuca > Lactuca virosa. The sequence continues at coordinate 23,075,489 of NC_136433.1, forward strand.
GGTAGATAGTTGATGTGTGATAAACAGATGAGAGGCCTCGATGTCGTTGTTGATCTAGTCATCTAGCGGAGTATGGATGACGACCACAGACTCATTCTAGACAGTCTAGTGGAACACTAGCAGGCTCATAACCTGTAGGTGTTGTGAACGATGTGTTCACCGGTGTACTCTATCCCCCTCATGGTTGCCTTTAGGACATCTATTGCTAAGGAAACCCCCTTGCGGTAATGTCCGTCCCGATGAAAAATCCTAGATTAGGTCCCTTGAGATAGATGTTATTTTAGGGATGTAAAGTGAGGATAACGGGAATGGGTAATCGGGTTATTGTTGGTTGGTGAAATTAAATATAATTATTTATTGCGGGTTGAAAACCCTATATGCTCACCATGCTCCCAAGCCTGACCCACTCAGTTTATTTGTATTACAGGTAGTGGCGCGAGGGCATAAGATGGATGAATCATCAAGCTATTTGTTTATTAGACCAGTTGTTATATGTAACTGTTGCATGGTCTTTCTTTTGTTGTTTATGCTTTTGATCTGTTTATCGGAACATGACATCCCAAATATTGTTATATAACGAAAATGCATCTCTTGATGAAATGCTTTGATAAACTTTATTTTATCATATTTTGTTTTGGTAACAAATTCCGCAACTCTTTTAAATCAAAAGAATTTACTCTGAAAATGTTTAAAAAGCATAAATAAAACCGGTATTTTATGGCCGAGATTTTGGGGATGTTACAGTTGGTATCAGAGCATTGGTTTAAGCGAACTAGGAATATGTAGGATTTCTAGACTTAAACTAAGAATGCTAAGCGATGATTTTGAGATGCGAGCACTAGTTTAATTTAGGAAAGTTGCCTAAAATGCTTTTATGTGCTAAATGTTATATGTTGCCATATATGATATTATTTGTTCGGATCTATGGTCTGTTGCCGACCGGATCTGGAAACCTTATGTGTTTAGGATTCTAAGCGTGCGTCGACGGTATTAGAACTGGCATGTAAACGTTTCGGAGTGATTTGGATAATTATCTATCGTGAAGAAGGATCTAAATTCACCTTGTTCGGTGTATAGATCAGCGATGGCAAGAACAAGAAGTGGCGCTGGAAACGCAAACGAAAACAGGAATCAACCACCTGTAGTCGAGCAAATACCTGTTGTAGCAGCAGCACCTGAGCCAGTGACGATGGCTGGTGTACAATTGATGATTCAGGCGATGTTGGATAATCAGATGGAAGAAACTAGACGTCTGCTTCGACAAAATCGTGAAGAACTTTCAATTCAAGTTGAAGAGCCCGAAGTGAATGGAGGGCCATCGGAAGGTGGAAACTTCAGTGGTACTGTTGGTCAAGACAACCCACCAATTGTTAGACAAGACAATCGCAATGGAGGAAATGATGGAAGAGGATGTAAATACAAGGATTTTATGGCGTCTAAGCCACCGTGTCTATCCGGAAGCCCGACGCCGGTGCAAATTATGGATTGGATCTCCAAAATGGAGACAATGTTTGAAAGTTGCGAATGCAGCAACAGGCAGAAGACCGCTCTTGCGATCCCGTTGCTGAAATCTGGCGTGTTGAGTTGGTGGAAGCTGTTAGCTGACTCTATGCCCAAGGGAGAAGCGAGCAAAATGTCTTGGGAAGATTTTATGGAACAACTGAAACTGCAATACTGCTCCGAGCAGGACCTTCTGGAAATCAATAATGAGTTTCAGAATCTGAAAAAGGGGGAAATGAGCATTGCTGAATACGCTGCAAGTTTCATAGAGAAAACGAAGCTTATCCCATACCTAGTTCCAACAGAACTCTCAAAGGTCAATAAGTTTGCCCTTGGACTACCAGCGGACTATGGTCCAATGGTTAAGCAAGCAACCACGGTGAAAGCCGCCATCTGGGCTGCTAGAAATGTTGAGACCCAGATCAGGGATAAGCGTCTGGAAAGGTCAGAGGTTGGAGAGAAGAGGAAGTTCGACGGACCCTCGGGGTCCAGCAAAAAGGGTAAATTCTCAAAGTCTAGTTCGAAAGGAGGTGGAGGAGGCGAAGCGAAATGGTGCGACAAATGCAATAAGAAGCATCATGGGAAATGTGGCGGGGAAACCACATGCTTCAAATGTGGAAAGCCAGGGCACTATGCCAACGAATGCACCCTTACCAAGAAAGTTTGTTACGGGTGTGGTGAGGAGGGGCACATCTCGAGGGATTGTTCGAAAAAGAAGGAGGGAGCAAAACCCAACATTCCCCCAAAGCCGAAGGCTAGAGCCTTTCAGATGACACTGGAAGCTGCTAAGGAAGAAGCTGATGTCGCTTCAGGTACTTTTCTCGTAAACAAATTGTCTGCCCAAATTTTATTTGATTCTGGAGCCAACTACTCCTTTATTTCGCATGAATTTGGTAGAAAGCTAGCTTTGCCTGTCGATAGACTAAATAATGCCTTATTAGTCGAAGTTGCTAGTGGCAAGTTTGTACCTGTTAGCCATCGTATGAAAAACATCTTAATTGATTTGAACGGGAATAAGTTTCACGAGGAATTATTGCCTATCGAACTTAACGGTTTCGACATCGTGTTGGGAATGGATTGGCTTAGCGCCAATGATGCCGAAATACTGTGCAAAACGAAGATCGTAAAAGTAAACCCGCCAGGGAAGGAGTCATTTATGGTGTATGGGGACAAACACAGGGTAAATTCTGGAATCATTTCTCTAATGAAAGCCAGAAAATGTTTGACCAAGGGATGTACATCATATTTAGCATTCGTGATCGATGCTAAGAAGGAAAAGAATGTGATACAGAGCATTCCTGTCGTGTGTGATTATCCGGAAGTATTTCCCGAAGATCTTCCCGGATTACTGCCTGATCGACAAGTAGAATTATGTATTGACTTGTTACCAGGGACGACGCCAATAGCAGAAGCACCTTACCGATTAGCACCGACGGAGATGAAGGAGCTGATGATGCAACTTCAGGAGTTATTGGACAAAGGTTTCATTAGACCTAGTTCATCACCCTGGGGAGCTCCGGTGTTATTCGTGAAGAAGAAAGATGGAAGTATGAGAATGTGTATTGATTACAGAGAGCTGAATAAGGCGACAATAAAGAATAGATATCCGTTGCCAAGGATTGATGACCTGTTCGATCAACTGCAAGGTTCAAGTTATTTCTCGAAGATCGATCTTAGGTCAGGATATCATCAGCTGAAGGTAAGAGAACAAGATATCGAGAAGACTGCATTCAGAACGCGATATGGACACTACGAGTTCTTGGTTATGTCGTTTGGACTAACCAATGCTCCAGCAGCATTCATGGATTTAATGAACAGGGTTCCTAATCCGTTTCTTGATAAATCTGTGATAGTGTTCATAGATGACATTCTGATTTACTCGAAAAGCCAAGAGGAGCGTGGTAGACACTTGCAGGAAGTGTTAGAAGTCTTGAAGAAAGAGAAGTTGTATGCTAAGTTCTCCAAATGTGATTTTTGGATTCGAGAAGTCCAATTCTTGGGTCACGTGGTCAACCAAGAAGGGATAATGGTCGATCCAGCAAAGATTGAAGCTGTAATGAAGTGGGAACAACCAAAAAGTCCCACGGAGATCCGAAGCTTTTTGGGATTAGCCGGATATTACCGAAGGTTTATCCAAGGCTTTTCTTCGATCGCTAGTCCATTAACAGCTTTGACCCACAAAGGAACTACTTATGCTTGGAATGATAAACACGAAGAAGCATTCAAGTTGTTAAAGAAGAAGCTATGTGAGGCACCGATTCTTTCTCTACCCGATGGAGTCGAAGACTTCGCTGTCTATAGCGATGCGTCTGGTGTTGGATTGGGTTGTGTTTTGACCCAAAGGGAAAAGGTGATCGCATATGCGTCTCGACAGTTGAAGGAACATGAAAAGAACTACCCGACTCATGACTTGGAGTTGGCGGCGGTAGTTTTCGCTCTGAAAATATGGAGGCATTACCTCTATGGCACGAAGTGCAAACTTTTCACTGATCATAAGAGTCTCCAATATCTCTTTAATTAGAAAGAATTGAATATGAGGCAACGACGCTGGCTAGAATTACTTAAAGACTATGACTGTGAGATACTTTACCACCCCGGTAAAGCCAATGTTGTTGCTGATGCTCTCAGTCGGAAAGTCAATCTTGAAAGAAAGAGGCCAAGAGTGTTGAGAATTGAAGTTGTCTCGACCATTGTGGAAAGTATAAAGAAAGCACAAGAGGAAGCTTCTGAAAAGAATGACCGAAAGGAAGAACGTTTGGGAAAAACGTGTTGGATTAGGTGTCTAAGCCCATAACTATAATTGGTATGTACTTGAATTGATAGCAGCACAGTCCTTTTGGGTTGCCATCAACCTAGCAACTGGACAAGGAAATTATGAAAGGAGAGATATTAATTTATAAGATTAATAAATTAATATATATATATATATATATATATATATATATATATGAATGATTTATTAATATGTTATTGGATTAATATATTAATTAGAAATCATTATGTTTAATTAATTGTTAGCCAGAAATTAATCAGAATTGATTTTGGGGTTAAAAGAATTAATTATAAGGTGTAGGGACTAGTTTGCAATTATCTAATAGTTGAGTGGAAGGCTCTAGAACCCCCTTGGAAGAGGGTGGACGAAATCTTTAGGGGAAACCCTAATAATTTCGTCCATAGGGGCTTGGATAAGGCCTTTGGATTTGCTTAGGCCCTAAGCAAAGGATAACTAGGGTTTTCCCTTAAACCCTAGATCCCTCAGCTATATAAGGAGCCTCCTGGTTCATGTTTTTGGTCACTCTTTCTTTTGAAGAAACCCTAAGGCCGAGATTTTGCATACTCCCTCTCCCCTCTCTCTTCTACTTTCCTTCTTGCTAGTTTGGGTGTGATTCCATTAGAGGCATTACACTTGTGGTGCTAAAGCTTCCAAGAAGATCAAGATCAAGACCAAGGGAATATCAATTGTTTGCTATAACAATTGAAAGGTATGTAAACCCTAAACCCTAGTTTGTTAATTTCGAAATTAGCCTCTCTCCTCTAGGGTTCTTGTTTTGCAATTCAAAGTTGTATGTTCAATAGTTAAAACATAGATCCAAAGTAGGTTGCATGTGAACTTAGGAATTGTTTCTAGTTTATTTGTTGTACAGAAAACCCATCAGTGGTATCAGAGCCATTGTTGTTTTAAATTGAATTGCTACAATTGTTGAATTGCAAATTAGGGTTTATAGCTATTAAACCCTAAAGGCCAATTTTTCGATTTCTAGGGTTTTGGATCAAAGGGTTTTTATTCGAAAACCCTAGCCTCCAAAGAACCCTAATCGAAATTAGGGTTAGGGTTTTGAAAACCCTAGCCTCCTCCCTTATGAATTTCGAAATATGCTAAGAGGATAACTAGGGTTTCTTGTTTTTGGATAATTGTTACTTAATTAGATTAATTGGATAATTATCCTTACCCTATTTTTCGAAATTAGAGGGATAAGGATTAGGATTAAATTAATTGATTAATTTAATTAGATAATCCTTACAAGATTTAATAATTTGATTAATAGTTAATTAATAGATAAATATTAAATCTAGTTAATTGGTTTATTTAAATTTGAATTTAATAGCTTAAATTTCGAAATTTATATAAACCCTTGAAGTTTTAAAAAGTTTTAAAACACACCTTATATATATATTATAATTAAAGGTTTAATATTATATGTATAAGAATATGGTCAGTCAAATCGCTAGTATGCCTCATTCACGAAGCTAATCTATAAGGGGGTATAAGGAAACTGCCTATAAAATGGTAGTTGAATGGGTGTCCACTCTCACCCACCGCTTCCTTGATTAGTGGAGGGTCGTTAGCAGAACGGATTTGATAGGACAACTACTTCTCATTAAAAGTATAATGATATTAAAAGTACTAGAACATTATTTTCAAAATCCCAACTCTAGTTACTTTAGGAAAAATGTGAAAAGTATGCTAATCCATGAAATTGCACATTATGCTTTATTGGTCGTTAGTGGAGCGTGTGTGGTTAACCAGCACACTAAAAGGCACCAATAAAGAGTAGTAATGGGTATCTCATAATTGTCATTTTGATGGAGCGTGTGTGGTTTACCAGCACATCAATAGTTAATGATAAAGACAATGAGGTTACCAAGCACATTTTCATGGTTATTCACATCTTGTTTGTGATCCTCGGCATCCCAGTCACAAATAGAAGAGCATAATCTGAGATTAAAACATGCCATTGAATAGTTTCAATGTATCTCAAAAGAATTAGGAATTTCACTTCGTTTGTTTCGTCTAATGGTGGAATTGGTGAATCGTCATTCGCCTACCTTTATGAAATTTGCACTTGGATCTCGGCATCCCATTTCTGAGTTGTGAATCTTCATAGTTGGATCCTAACCTTGATATTATATATTTTTGGGTTATTCTATTAAGGTATCTTGAAATCTAACTAAAACTTTCTTTCTTTTCAGATGTCTACTCCTGGAAACACTTCTGCTTCTTCCTCTTCCAACCAAAACTTCTCTTTGCTCAATATATGCTCCAAAGTCGTTATGGATGGCTCAAACTATAACGATTGGATGCGCAACATCAAGATGGCTCTTCGTTTCGAGAACAAAGAATATGTTCTTGAAAAGGAGCTCAAAGAGCTTGATGAGAATGAAGCTACTCCTGAAGATCTTGCTGCCTACAAGAAACATTACGATGATGCTACCAAAGTGGCATGCATCATGGTGGCAACTATGTCCCCAGAACTGCAGAGGTACTATGAGGACTACTGGCCTTTCGAGATGAACAAGGACCTTATGGAAAAGTACCATAAGCGAGCTCGTCAAGAAAAGTTCGAAGTAGTCAAGTCACTTATGGCTTGCAAGATGAAAGATGGGGAGTCAGTTGTGTCACATGTGCAAAGAATGCAACGCTACATAGAGCGTTTGGTCAAGCTCAATATTCACTTTGATGAGGAATTGGCCATTGACATGGTTTTGAACTCACTTCCTGAATGTTATGGTCAGTTTATTCTAACTTACCATTTGAACAATACTGAGCAGACCTTGGCCCAATTGCACAACTTGTTGCAGACAGCTGAGGCAGGGATGAAGGGTAAAAGTATACCCTCCACACCTACGAGTGCCCCTGTTTTGGCTATTGGACAGGGAAAGGGGAAAAAGAGGAAAGGTCCTCCCAAACAAAACTGGAAGAGCAAGGCTCAAACTGGGTCATCTAGTAATGGCCCAAAGGCTAAGCCCAATGGTTCCACTCCCCATGTTTCTGATCCAAAAGAGGCAGTTTGCTTTTACTGCAACCAAAAGGGGCATTGGAAGAGATCTTGCCCACAATATCTGCAAGATATCAAGGATGGCAAAGTGAAGCCATCTTCGGCAGGTATTTACACTATTTCTGCTAATAACTCATTATCTTCTCGTTCATGGGTCCTTGATACAGGATGTGGTTTTCATATCTGTTCTGATTTGCAGGGTCTAAAGGAAAGTGAGGAGATAGAGCGAGGAAGGATAAACCTGATCATGGGAAACAGAAAGTCTTCACCAGTAACCAAGATCGGAGTTTATCAGCTTCTGCTTAGTAATGATGTTAGATTAGATTTAATAAATTGTTGCTATTCGTCTGAGATGACGAGAAACATTATTTCATTTCATGCATTGTTCAGACAAGGTTTTACATATTCTTTTAATGATTTGAATGGTTCAATTTCTGTTTATAAGAATGGTGTTTTTATGTTTGAAGCTTTACCTTGTAATGGTGTGTATGAAACAGTGACTTGTGTTGATAGCCTAGGAAATAGTGTACTTAATATTGACTTGTCTAATAGTGTAGACAAGGCATGCTTGTGGCATTATCGTCTTGGACACATCAACAAGAAACGCATAGCCCAACTCCAAAAGGATGGAGTGTTGGAATCATTTGACCTAAAGTCAGATGACATGTGTGAATCTTGTCTTTTGGGAAAGATGACAAAATCACCATTCACAGGGTCTTGTGAAAGAGGTGAAGGTCTGTTGGATCTCATACACACAGATGTGTGTGGGCCCTTCAGATCAACTACAAGAGATGCTAATCGATTCTATGTGACTTTCACTGACGATTATAGCAGATATGGATATATCTACTTGATCAAGCATAAGTCAGAAACTTTTGAAAAGTTCAAAGAGTTTAAGCATGAAGTCGAAAATCAATTGGGCAGAAAGATAAAGATACTTAGATCCGATAGAGGCGGGGAGTATCTTAGTATCGAGTTTAACGACTATCTAAAAGAATGTGGGATAGTCTCACAATTGACTCCTCCTAGGACACCACAGTTAAATGGTGTAGCTGAGAGGCGCAATCGAACCTTGTTAGACATGGTTCATTCTATGATGAGTCGGGCTTCGCTTCCTATTCACTTCTGGGGATATGCCTTAGAAACAGCCGCCCACATCCTCAATCTTGTCCCTACAAAGAAGGTTGCCAAAACACCTCACGAAATGTGGACAGGGAAAGTTCCCTCGTTAGCACACATTAAAGTCTGGGGTTGTGAAGCTTTCGTAAGACGAGAGACTCACGACAAGCTAGCAGCTAGAAGTGAGAAATGTGTTTTCATTGGTTACCCAAAGCAGTCTTTTGGATATTTGTTCTACAGGCCTAGTGAGAACGTGGTATTTGTAGCACGAAGAGGAGTCTTTCTTGAAAGAGAGCTCATATTCAAAGAGGACAGTGGGAGCACTATTGACCTTGAAGAAATTCAAGAGTCAGCCAATGAAGGAACCTTAGATGACACTAGCACTCAACCAGAGGAAACAGTTCCTGTTAAACCAATCGATAACTCATTACCTCTTAGAAGATCCACTAGGGTGAGTGTGCCACCTGAGTTATATGGTTTTCATATTACTTCAGATGGTGACACATTCATAAGTGACAGAACACTGGTAAACTTAGATGAACCAGTCACTTATAAGGAAGCAATGGCAGGCCCAGAGGCTTCCAAGTGGAAAGAGGCAATGGACAGCGAGATTAAGTCCATGTATGACAACCAAGTTTGGAATTTGGTTGATAGTGCACCAGGTCGTAAGACAGTTGGGTGCAAATGGATCTTCAAGAAGAAGACAGACATGGATGGAAATGTGCACACATTCAAGGCTCGACTGGTTGCAAAAGGTTTCACTCAAACCCCAGGGGTTGACTATGATGAGACCTTCTCGCCAGTGGCTAAGATTAAATCTATTAGGATATTGTTCGCCATAGCTGCCTTTCATGATTATGAAATCTGGCAGATGGATGTCAAAACTGCTTTCCTTAATGGGAAGTTGGCTGAAGATGTTTACATGAGTCAGCCAGAGGGTTTTGTTGATGCGAAGTTCCCCAATAGAGTGTGCAAGCTTGAGAAATCCATTTATGGATTGAAACAAGCATCTCGCAGTTGGAATCTTTGCTTCCATGAGAAAGTCAAAGAGTTTGGTTTCTCTAGAAGTGAAGATGAGTTCTGTGTGTATATCAAGGCTAGTGGGAGTATAGTAACTTTTCTGGTGTTGTATGTCGATGACATATTACTCATTGGTAACGACATTCCAACCTTGAAAGAAGTTAAGTCTTGGCTTGGAAAGTGTTTTGCCATGAAAGACCTTGGAGAAGCTGCCTATATTCTTGGGATTAGAATATTGAGAGATAGAAAGAAGAGACTAATTGGACTTAGTCAGAGCACATACTTGGATAAGGTACTAAAGAGGTTTAGTATGGAAAATTCCAAGAAGGGAGAGCTACCTATCCAGAGCAATACCAAATTGAATAAGACTCAATGCCCGAGTACAGATGTTGAAATAGATGACATGAGTCGTGTACCTTATGCTTCCGCTTTCAGATCGATCATGTACGCTATGACATGTACTCGCCCTGATGTGGCATTTGCTTTGAGCATGGTCAGTCGCTATCAGGGAAACCCAGGTAGAGCTCATTGGATAGCAGTTAAGAATATACTCAAGTATTTGCGAAGGACAAAGGACTGGGTTCTTGTGCTTGGTGGCAGTGATACTTTGAGAGTAGATGGTTACAGTGATGCCAGCTTTCAGACGGATAGAGATAACTTCCGTTCTCAGTCGGGTTGGGTATTTTTACTGAATGGAGGAGCAGTTACTTGGAAGAGTTCCAAGCAAAATACGGTGGCTGATTCTACTTGTGAATCAGAGTACATAGCAGCAAGTGAAGCGTCGAAAGAAGCAGCTTGGTTAAGGAACTTCATCGGGGATCTCGGAGTTGTTCCAACCATCCAGGAGCCTATGGAACTGTTCTGCGATAATGAAGGAGCGGTTGCCTTGACAAAGGAACCGAGAGATCATGGTAAGACCAGACATATCGACAGAAAGTACCATTTCATCAGACATAGAGTAGAAGAAGGCCATCTTATAGTAAAGAGGGTGTCATCTGAAGATAACCCAGCAGATCCTCTCACAAAGGGTCTGAGTAGGGCTAAGCATATTCAGCATGCTCGGAGCATAGGACTGAAAGATGATATTAGTTTTAGTAGTTAGATTAGTTTTTGAAACTTGTAACAAAGTAAATGTAATTGACTTTTGGTGATTAAATAATAAAGTATTATTTATAAGTTTGGCTACTACCTTTTGTCAATTGTTTATTATTGTGTTTCATTTTTGCATGTTTTACTTCCTGAATAATGAGATTATTCAAACTCCACAGTCGCTCGTACTCTTGGAAGTAAGTAGTGAATTAAGACTGTCATGAATTGGATTGCAGATTGTCTAAGGATAGACATGGCAATAGAATTGCTGCAATGTTCATGAGTACTCAGAAATTGAGATTTGAGTATTGGATAAACCCTCGCTCAGAGTATCACTTCATGGAATTCATCACGAGTAATACTGAGACGATAATATCTTATAATCTTGAAACGAAGATATATGAGTTGTAATTTACAAAGTCGGTAATACATTGGTGATACGAAACCGCATCAGTAACTTGGTGTTATAAAACGTATTGTCATGTATAATTTGATGAGTAAAAGATACAAGCATATGAGTCAACGTTTATTCGTTCCTTTTGCCCTAACAGGAAAAGCGATATCTGTGGGCCCCTCGATGATTTGGTGTTGACTTATGTGCTGGGCTCAGCTAGGACTAAATTGATGTGTTCAATTAGAAGTCCTACATCATCACAAATCAGGAATCGGGAAACATAGATTCTGGACAAAGAGATTGATTACATTCCATGTCTTATGTCTAGGGATATCTAGCAGAACGAAGGATTATATGATCACTTATCTTAGGACGCGTAACTGACTGGGTCAGAGTTCGGCAGCAGCTTTTGGAAGCTACAATTTGCTGGTCAAATTTAGAAGGCATACTAGCAATTATACTTACAGACTTATCCAAGTGGGAGACTGTTGGATTAGGTGTCTAAGCCCATAACTATAATTGGTATGTACTTGAATTGATAGCAGCACAGTCCTTTTGGGTTGCCCTCAACCTAGCAACTGGACAAGGAAATTATGAAAGGAGAGATATTAATTTATAAGATTAATAAATTAATATATATATATATATATATATATGAATGATTTATTAATATGTTATTGGATTAATATATTAATTAGAAATCATTATGTTTAATTAATTGTTAGCCAGAAATTAATCAGAATTGATTTTGGGGTTAAAAGAATTAATTATAAGGTGTAGGGACTAGTTTGCAATTATCTAATAGTTGAGTGGAAGGCTCTAGAACCCCCTTGGAAGAGGGTGGACGAAATCTTTAAGGGAAACCCTAATAATTTCGTCCATAGGGGCTTGGATAAGGCCTTTGGATTTGCTTAGGCCCTAAGCAAAGGATAACTAGGGTTTTCCCTTAAACCCTAGATCCCTCAGCTATATAAGGAGCCTCCTGGTTCATGTTTTTGGTTACTCTTTCTTTTGAAGAAACCCTAAGGCCGAGATTTTGCATACTCCCTCTCCCCTCTCTCTCTTCTACTTTCCTTCTTGCTAGTTTGGGTGTGATTCCATTAGAGGCATTACACTTGTGGTGCTAAAGCTTCCAAGAAGATCAAGATCAAGACCAAGGGAATATCAATTGTTTGCTATAACAATTGAAAGGTATGTAAACCCTAAACCCTAGTTTGTTAATTTCGAAATTAGCCTCTCTCCTCTAGGGTTCTTGTTTTGCAATTCAAAGTTGTATGTTCAATAGTTAAAACATAGATCCAAAGTAGGTTGCATGTGAACTTAGGAATTGTTTCTAGTTTATTTGTTGTACAGAAAACCCATCAAAACGTTGGTGTTTGGTACAAACGGTCATGGACTGAAGGTATTCCAAGATCGTATTTGGGTACCTAAGTCAGGAGGAATAAGAGATCTTCTGATGGAAGAAGCTCACAAAACCATGTACTCGATTCATCCCGGTAGCACTAAAATGTATAGGGACCTAAAACCCTACTACTGGTGGCCGACGATGAAGCTCGACATTGCGAAGTATGTGGCGGAGTGTGTGACCTGTGCGAGAGTCAAGGCACAACATCAGAAACCATACGGGAGTTTAGAACCTTTACCTGTGCCTATGGGAAAATGGGAAGACATTGCTATGGATTTTGTCACTAAACTGCCCAGAACAAAGAATGGTCACGACATGATTTGGGTGGTCGTTGATCGCTTCACTAAGGGTGTTCACTTCATAGCAGCCAATGAAAAATGGTCTATGGATAAACTCGCAAATTCTTACGTGAAGGAAATTATGAGGCTTCACGGTGTTCCGTTAACGATTGTATCAGATCGTGACAGCCGTTTCACCTCAAGATTTTGGAGAAGTCTACAAGAGGAATTGGGTACCAAGTTGTGTTTGAGTACAGCTTACCATCCACAGACTGATGGTCAGAGCGAAAGAACGATACAAACACTTGAAGATATGCTGAGAGCATGTACCCTGGAATTCCAAGGTAATTAGGATGAACATTTACCTTTGGTAGAATTTTCCTACAATAATAGTTTCCACTCGAGCATTAAGATGGCACCTTATCAAGCTTTGTATGGACAGAAGTGTCGTACGCCGTCTTGTTGGCTTGAGGCTGGGGAAAAGCAGTTTATGGGACCGGAGATAGTCCATCAAACTGCTGAAAAGTTGAAAATAATTAGGGAGAGAATGTTAGCAGCTCAAGATCGTCAAAAGAGCTATGCTGACAACAAGCGAAAGCCGATGACTTTTGAAGTTGGAGATTCGGTTTTGCTTAAAGTCTTGTCGTGGAAGGGACTTATAAGGTTTGGAAAAAGGGGAAAGTTAAGTCCAAGGTTTATTGGACCGTTTAAAGTTCTTCAGAGGATTGGGAACCAAGCTTACAAGCTCGAACTACCAGAAGAACTGAATGGTATTCATAACACATTTCACGTGTGTTATTTGAGTAAGTTCACGGGAGAAGTTCCCGATATGATTCCACTTTCGGAGTTGAGAATCGATGAGAACAAAAGGTTGATTGAAGAACCAGAGGCAATCGTTGACCGAAAGACTAAGAAGTTGCGACGCAAGATGGTCGAGTTAGTGCTTGTCCGATGGAAACACACGAATGGGCCAAATCTCACCTGGGAGACGGAGAGTGACATGATGAGTCGCTATCCGCATTTGTTTGTTGATGTGTGATTCCGGGAACGGAATCATTCTAAGGTGGGGAGAATTGTAACGTCCGTGTTTCTGGGCTAAGCATTAATGTTGTTGTAATAGTCTAGGTTAACCTTTGTAACCCGTTTTGAAATAATGGAAGTGTATTATTTGAGTATTATGTGTTATGTGCTTAATTGTGTGTCTTAATTTAATTAAGAAATAAAAAATAAGCGTTAAAATGAAATATTAGATAAAGCCGATATCTATGGATGATGTTGAAGTAGTTGAAACGAGGTTTCCGAAAATATAAAGAACGCCGAAATCCGATTTATAACGAAAAAGTTATGACCCGTCGAAGTTTCGCGACGGAACCGGCACGGCACCGGGAAGCGTAAATAGCGAATTTACGATGGAGCAACTTTTAGCCTTAGTGATCTAAACCAAAGTTGTATTATATGTTAAACCAAGAAAATCCATAAAAAGAACGCCCAAATCTGACTTCGTATGAGGAAGTTATGATTTTTCAAAGTTTCGGCTTAGCAGTGTACAGCCCGAAACTCGAATTTTAGTTCGAGCGGTTTTTGGCTTACGCGACCTAAATGAGAGTTGAAGATCTCATTAATAGGAACTCAATGGTAAAAATACAGACGAAAACGGAGTCTGTATGAAGGAGTTGCGAATTCTTCGCAGTCATTTAGCAGTCTAATCTCCTCTTACTGTTAAATTTAAGATCGGTCGAGAATTAGCCGACATAGTCTAAATGAAAGTAGTGGAGCACTAAGCAATTAGTGGAGCACTAGTGGAGCACCCAGAGCACTATAAATTGAGGCTCGGGGCTGCCTCATTCTTCACACCTTCAACCCATTCTTTCACTCTCTATACTCTCTCTATCCATTCAAGCTGAAGCTCTGCCCGCAAGAAGCCCGGTTTTAAGAAAAACTCGTTGTTTTATCGAGGGATAATTGTTTTTGAGATAACAAAGCGCTGTTCAAGGGCAGAATCATCACCTTATCAAGTGAGTGTGTAGTTACTTTCTTCTAACGCATAATTATGAAGTATCTTATACAAAATGCGTGTTATGTGTATATTTTGTTGTTATATGTGTGAATGAATATTCACTTTCTTCTATCTCATAGATATAATTTCTTCTCTATGAAATACGTGTTATATGTGTGTGCCTCATATGTTATGTGGAATATGTATTGAATGAACATGCTATACAGGTTTTAAACTATGTATAAAAATATATATTTTTATCTACTAATATGTTGGGTAGAACATGGGTAGATAGTTGATGTGTGATAAACAGATGAGAGGCCTCGATGTCGTTGTTGATCTAGTCATCTAGCGGAGTATGGATGACGACCACGGACTCATTCTAGACAGTCTAGTGGAACACTAGCAGGCTCATAACCTGTAGGTGTTGTGAACGATGTGTTCACCGGTGTACTCTATCCCCCTCATGGTTGCCTTTAGGACATCTATTGCTAAGGAAACCCCCTTGCGGTAATGTCCGTCCCGATGAAAAATCCTAGATTAGGTCCCTTGAGATAGATGTTATTTTAGGGATGTAAAGTGAGGATAACGGGAATGGGTAATCGGGTTATTGTTGGTTGGTGAAATTAAATATAATTATTTATTACGGGTTGAAAACCCTATATGCTCACCAGGCTCCCAAGCCTGACCCACTCAGTTTATTTGTAATACAGGTAGTGGCGCGAGGGCATAAGATGGATGAATCATCAAGCTATTTGTTTATTAGACCAGATGTTATATGTAACTGTTGCATGGTCTTTCTTTTGTTGTTTATGCTTTTGATATGTTTATCAGAACATGACATCCCAAATATTGTTATATAACGAAAATGCATCTCTTGATGAAATGCTTTGATAAACTTTATTTTATCATATTTTGTTTTGGTAACAAATTCCGCAACTCTTTTAAATCAAAAGAATTTACTCTGAAAATGTTTAAAAAGCATAAATATAACCGGTCTTTTCTGGCCGAGATTTTGGGGATGTTACAACCGATGTCACACAAACTCCAACCGGTATCAATTACCTCGTTTTGGAAGGAGGTTCGGAATTGAAGTCAAACCTAGTTCATCACCTTCCAAATTTTTGTGGATTGGAAAATGAAGACCCACACAAGCACTTGAAGATGTTCCACATAATTTGCACTAACATGAAGCCACAAGGGTCAACCGATGACCAAATCAAATTAAGGGCATTCCCTTTTTCATTGGCCGATAGAGCAAAAGATTGGTTATTTTATCTTTCATCGGGGTCAGTTAACTAATGGATCGATATGGCAAGATCTTTCCTTGATAAGTTCTATCCCGCCTCAAGAGTCTCAAGACTTAGAAATGAGATTTGTGGAATACGCCAAGGTCAAAATGAGACTTTCCATAACTATTGGGAGAGATTCAACAACTTGTGTTCTAGTTGCCCACAATACCAAATTCCGGAACAACTCCTCATTCCACACTTTTATGAGGGATTATTACCAATGGAGAGAAGACTTGTTGATGCCTCAAGTGGTGGAGATGTCTTTAGCAAAACTCCTCAACAAACAAGACAACTCTTCAACACCATAGCCGCCAATTCCCAACACTTTGGTCCCCGCCAAGACATGAAGAGGGACACACATCAAAAAGTCAATGAAATGGTGGTATCAAGCCTCGAATCTCAACTTAAAGATTTAAAATTTGTTGTCTAAAAGCTAGCCATGGGACAAAATCCACAAGTGATGGTTTGTGGAATATATGCAACAATGGTACATCCCACAGATATGTGTCCTATTCTTCAAGAAGATGCGGAACATGTAAATGCCACAGGAGAATTCCAAAACTACCATAACAAACCATCCGGTTACCAAAATGCCTACAATTCAAGTTGGAAGCCAAATCCCAACATGAGCTAAAATCAAGAACATTGCCTCAAAATGCATTGGTTAGACCTTCTTACCCACAACAACCTCATTACCCACATCCACAACCCCATTATCAACCCAAACCACACCCTCCACATCATCACCGACAACCTCCTCAATCCCAAACTATTAGCTCTGGAATGTCTCTTGAATATATTGTCAAGTCTCTCGCCACTAGCACCCAACAATTAAAAAAAGAGACAAAAAGTAATATTTCCAACCTTGAAGCGCAAGTGGGAGATATAGTTACATCCTTAAGCAAGTTGGAATCCTGTGGCAAACTACCTTCTCAGACCGAAAAGAACCCAAATGTCAATGTGGTAACCTTGAGAAGTGGTAAACAAACCGGAGAGAGTGGCTTAAAGAACAAGTCAACGGAAGATGAGGAAGAAATAGAGATCACTCCTATTGAAGATCCTATTGTCAAGAATGATGCACAAACCGGAGTACCAAAAAAGACTACCCCTCTAGTGACTCCAATAGCCACTCAACCACCATTTCCCTCCCGACTTGTAACTTCAAAGAAGTATGCAGATGAGAAAGAGATCTTGGACACCTTCCGACAGGTGGAGGTAAACATTCATTTGCTTGATGCAATCAAACAAAATCCCTAGATATACAAAAGTTTTGAAAGAACTTTGCACAAGCAAAAGAAAAATGAAAGGGAATAAAAAGATTTCAATGAACGAAAATGCATTCGCGATTTTACAAAGAAAACTTCCACCTAAATGCAAAGACCCCAGAAGATTCCTTGCAAAATAGGGGATGTTACTTTTAGTAGTGCCATGCTTGATATTGGGGCTTTCATTACTGTCATGCCCTATTTGGTATATGAATCGCTAAATGTTGGTCCTTTAAATGAAACGGGTGTCATAATTTCACTTGCGGATAAATCAAGTGTTTTTACTAGAGGTGTCTTAGAAGATGTTTTGGTGCAAGTGAATCAATTAGTATTTCCGACTGATTTCTATGTGATTGATTTAGAGGAATAAGTGTCCTCCAAATCGGCTCTAATCTTGCTTGGAAGACCGTTTTTGAAAACGGCTAGGACAAAGATTGATGTGCATGTGGGTAACTTAACAATGGAATTTGATGGTGAAACAATAAGCTTTAATATTATGATGCTATGATATATCCTAGTGATGTCTCGTCTTTATATTTTGTTGGTGTTGTTGAACCACTAACCCAACGGTTGTTTGATTTGAAAAATGGTGACGTGTTGGAGATGATTCTAAGAAAAGGGTTCGATTGCGGGAAGCTAGCCAAGAAATTTAAGCTCTATTCTCTAGGTTCAGAAGTTGAAAAGTTGTTTAACAATTTGGAGGTCAAGAAAACTACACAATTCGATGTCAAGAAAATTAAGTTGCCTCAAACTCACACAAAGTTACAAACTTCCCTCGTTCAACCACCGGAATTGGAATCCTACCTCAACACTTGAAATATGCTTATTTGGGAAAGAATGAGACTCTTTCGGTTATCATTTCTACTCACTTACCGAAATATGAAGAAGGGAAACTCCTCAAAGTGTTGAAGGAACACAAAGAGTTCATGGGTTGGACGATTGCAGATATTAAAGGATTGAGCCCCTCCACTTGTATGCATAAAATTTTGATGGATGATGAATGCAAGACAAGCCAAGATGCACAACGAAGATTGAATCCGCCTATGATGGAAGTTGTGGGGAGTAAGGAATATTCTAACCGAGGAACACTTTCTTATGTCTTGTGGGCTAGATCGGAACGCGAAACAATGTTTTTGTTTCATAAGTTCTTGAACAAAGAGTCTTTCATAGAGTTATAAAATTGAATATACGATCCCTTTGCCATTATACGCTATTTTGTGTACAATATTAATGGTATTTATTTTGTTGGCCTCGACAACCACTAATACACCATAGTGGATTTAAGATTGAAACTTAGAATATATTGCACCTTGTCAGAATGCAAACGAAACTATGTGATTGAAAGAAATTCAATAATGGCATCATTGTTGAGATTCAATCATTGATGGTCCTTATGGAAGTTATTGTGACAATAAGGGTGAGCTTACCTCAAGCATAGATCACAAGTCACACAAGCTCACATGTCATATACTCAATAAATATCAACACATTTTGTTCAGATATGAAGACATCATAGTCAATAGGATCACACTGAAAGATAATTTTGCCGATCCATTCACCAAGTCAATGTCACCAACCAATTATGTTACTTAGACAAAGTCTTGAGACATTAGATATACAAATGAATTGGCTTAACTACTTGTGTTTGTTTGATTTATTTTAGAAACATATAACAATATGAATTGTAACCATTTTGATTTTATTTCGTTGAGGCTTAATAAAGAGCATTTGTTGCTATTAAAGTTGTGTTATTCATTACTATGTTTCCCTTTTGCATGTTTTAAACCTCCACTTCTAGAATATTTAGTTATGTTCAAAACTCCACAGTCAATCGTACTCTCGCGAGTGAGTATTGGAATTTAAGATTGCCATGAGTGTTAGTTAATTGGATCATACGAGATTGGACATTACGATAACACTGCATGAGTACTTGAAATGTAGCTTTTGAGTATTGGAACAACATGCACTTAGAGATTACTTCATGGATCTTGTGATGAGTAATTCTAAGAAGATAATATCTTTTATTCTTCAAAAAAAGATGCATATTGGGTTTTGCTTATGAAATCTGTTATGCATTGGTGTACTCCAATGCTATATAACTAGTAGTCATAAAGGGTATGTCCATGTATGATTAGACTAGTAGATAAAAACTATATAGTCAAATTTTATTTGTTCCTTCTGCCTTAATAGTAGAAGAAATATCCTTGGGCCCCTGATGATTTAGTACTGACATATGCCTAGCCAGGTCCCGATTAATTGATTTGTTCGATTTAGAAGTCAGATGAAATTGTCAGAATTCTTTATCGATAAACAAAATTTTGAACTCAGAGATTGACCCATTATCCATGTCCCAAGTTCATACAAATATCTAGAAGAAAGGAATACCTAATCACTTGTCTAAGGGATAAACTTAATTAAGATCAAGTGTTTGACAGTTGCATTGGATGACTAACTCTCTATTAGTTATTTGAGAAGTATTAAGACCTTATAAAGCTAATGACTTGTCCAAGTGGGAGACTGTTGAAAATAGTGTTCAAGGTCATTAACTAGCTGGTAATATTTCTAAATAATAACAGAGTCTTTTTGAGTTGACCTCATGACACAAATAACATTAAGGAAATGGAGAAAATAAGTTGTTAATTTATTAAGGAATTAATAAATTAATTATAAATTATTTTGGTAATTAATTAACTTGTCTATACTATATTATAATAGAGACATATTTCCAAGCTCCACATTGATTTGAAACCCCCCATATCTTTTTATATTTTCTAATGACTTTTCATTGTCTTTTAATAACTATTATTAATTGCTTTAACATCAAACATGTTATATAAACTATTGCAAGTGACTTTAGATTCTAAATTTTCTCTTTAGTTCTTAGTTTCTTAAAAGGTTTCTTGCCCTAAGTGTTTAAGCAATGTGTTTATGAAATGTTGCTAACGTTTTGTGTTCATGTTTTTCTTTGGTATATTTCATATAATCAAAATTGTAATGTTTTGGAAGGCAATTTTGATTAATCATTCAACCTAAATTTGAAGAAGCATAGTTTACGAAGATCAACCTAAAAACAGGTAATGTAAAACATTTTTCCATTTACCTCAAGCATTTATTTATATATCCATCTTGGTTTGTTAAAAGACTTTGCCCTAAGTGTTTATGCAATGTGTTCATGAAATGTTGCTAATGCTTTGCGCTCATGTTTTTTTTTTTTTTTGTCAATTTCATATAATCAAATTTGTAATGTTTTGAAGACAATTTTGATTAATCGTTCAAGTCACATTCGAAGAAGCATAGTTTATGAAGATCAACCTAAAAATAGGTAATGTAAAATGTTTCTTCCATTTACCTCAATCATATTATTTTATATATCCGAAATGAACTTTAGGTTGGATATATATTTGCTCAAAAAATATAGATAGCTCAAAGTTGGTTATTGTATTAACAATGTTTATTTAAGTTTTATATTATACTTTACAATATTAATTTTTATTTAAAAATTACAACTCTATATAAATATTGTTTATGTTTGTTTGGTGTTGTAGATATAAAAAGTGTTTGGATTTATGTTATCACAAAACAAAAATGGTAAAGGATGTTTGAATTTATAAAAGTTGTAAATGGTGTTTGTATTATTTAAGATAAATAATTAAAATTAGAGATATAGTTATAATAAAAAGAATGGATGAGTTTCAATTATCTGAAATATTATTATATATATATTAAAGTTGTGGAAGAAAGGAATAGTAAAGTTGGCATACTTTGTCCATGTTTGGTCCCTTGAATTACATATCCGGTCTCTGTACTTCTTTAATTAATTTATTCATGTCCTTTTGTTTGTGTTCCATTCAACTTCCCATTTTTTTGGCAGAATTGGTCCCTGTATTATTGTTGGAAGTTAGGAATACTAAATTTGGATGTTTTTTTGGCAACTTTGCTCATTATTCTTTACCCATTTTGACACTTTTGGTCCTTGCAATCAATATTTTTACACTTTTTTGGAACCTTTTAATATTTAAAGTTTGGCCACAAAACTTTAACGGTTTGACAACTTTGATCCCCTTTCTAAAAAGTTGCTAATTCCTACCCCTTTAATTCTTTAGCCATTTTCACACTTCTGGTCCTTGCAGTTAAAACTTTTACATTTTTTGTTCGGGGCAAAGCCCGGACTTTTCATCCTTGCACTTTCTATGTCTGTCATATTTATCAATTCGGAAACAACATTGAAAGCTTCTGGCCCCCGCGTAGCGGGGGTAACCTTTCTAGTATATATATTAAAGTTGTGGAAGAAAGGAATAGTAAAGTTGGCATACTTTGTCCATGTTTGGTCCCTTGATTTACATATCCGGTCCCTGTACTTCTTTAATTAGTTTATTCATGTCCTTTTGTTTGTGTTCCATTCAACTTCCCATTTTTTTGGCAGAATTGGTCCCTGTATTATTGTTGGAAGTTAGGAATACTAAATTTGGATGTTTTTTGGCAACTTTGTTCATTATTCTTTACCCATTTTGACACTTTTGGTCCTTGCAATCAATATTTTTACACTTTTTGGAACCTTTTAATATTTAAAGTTTGGCCACAAAACTTTAACGGTTTGACAACTTTGATCCATTTTCTAAAAAGTTGCTAATTCCTACCCCTTTAATTCTTTAGCCATTTTCACACTTCTGGTCCTTGCAGTCAAAACTTTTACATTTTTTGTCCGGGGCAAAGCCCGGACTTTTCATCCTTGCACTTTCTATGTCTGTCATATTTATCAATTCGGAAACAACATTGAAAGCTTCTGGCCTCCGCGTAGCGGGGGTAACCTTTCTAGTTAATATTAAGATTATCATTGTTTAAACATTTGATAAATTCCGGTTATGTAAATAATTAATTAATGAAAACATTAATATTTATACACATACGTTACCAACATATATTAAAAAAAATGACATTAAATTATATTTATTGTCTTTTCTTAACTACAATTGTATTAAATTCGTTTTTTGACCATTAATTTTCATATCTTATAACAAAATCTATATTTCTTGGATCATATTGTTTTGAAACATATACAACTCATCAATTCCCAACTAATTAAATTTCATTAATATAATTTTAATAAATTAAACTCATTTGTAATTGATTTTTTCTAATATGTGCCCTAAGGGCACACATAAGAAAATGTAATTATGGAAAATATTTTTATTACAACTAGTCTTATTAATTAATTGGCATCCTATTTTGTTATTTTCCATATTTACCGTTATATTATCTTCATCTTAAAATTCCCCTCCATTCATATATATCCATTCATATATAAAGTAGTAAGTAGCACATTTTAGAAAATCATATGAAAATGACTTAGGAGGGTAACTACCTCTTATCCGTGTTCACATATTGGCAACTTCTTCTTTTTTGTACATAAGAAAGCAACTAACTTGTTTTAACTGTGTAACATCCAAAAAATCATGACCAAAAATTTCGTTTTTAATTTAATACTAAAACCATAATTGTCAAACCATTAATTTAATACTCCGGCATCGGGCCTCGCCCGGCATCAGGCCCCGCCTGTCTCCGGGTCCCCCCCGCTAAACACATACAATCATATGACATGCTAACACATAAAGAAACATACTCTACTGTATCTATGTCCTAAGAAACATACTCTACTAATAATGAGATACAGAACCTCGTCCGTATTCAGCTAGTTCCAGCCAGGGCTTCAGCAGTGCAAGGTGAGTTTCCTCACTGTGTGAATGGGTCTAAGGCCACAATGCCAGCCCATGTAGTCTATGAGTAGAAGACTCGGGGGTTAGCCCTAGGCATTGTATGCTAGTATGTTATTCCGGACCAAGGTCCGATGCCGGGCGGGTGCCTGAGGAATGTTTGCATGTTAGATTATACTTGTTGTCTGTATGATACTTGTATGTGCCTAGTAGGGAGGTGAGTGTGGGCGAGGTCTCGTATCTCATCACTAGCTGAGTACAGACGAGGTTCCGTATCTTATTATTGGCAGAGTATGTTTCTTAGGACAGGGATACAATAGAGTATGTTTCTTTATGTGTTATTATGTTATATGATTGTATGTGTTTAGCGGGCGAGGCCCGGAGACAGGCGGGGCCTAAGAAAGACAGATATGTATACTGAGCGGAGCTCGATGCCAGGAGCCAGGCGGGGCCTGATGCCGGGTGGGCCTGATGCCGGGCTGGGCCCGATGCCGGAGTATTAAATTAATGGTTTGATAATTATGATTTTAGTATTAAATTAAAAACGAAATTTTTGGTCATGATTTTTTGGATGTTACACAGTTAAAACAAGCTAATTGCTTTCTTATGTACAAAAAAGAAGAAGTTGGCAATATGTGAATACGGATAAAAGATAGTTACCCTCTAAGTCATTTTCCCTTCTTATTAATTAGTTTACTTTTTTAAAATTGACGTCAATTCACATATCCAAGTTTATATACTGATTTCCTCTTTTTTACGTCAAATCTTCCACTCATTTTTATTAAACAAATGACAACTTTTAGCAAGCATTTTGCAACCATTTACAAATGCAAGAACGCATTTCTTTGGATCTAAATGACATTCCTATTGAAGAAAACTCCATAAATATTCAACACGGAGAAACTGCTATCGAAGCAAAGTGAAAACACCAATGCAATTTTTTATGAACTGTTCGTTGGTCAATATTTTCTAAGTGAAGAAGAGGCTCTTTTTTTTTATCAAAATTATGCAAGAAAGAATGGGTTCTCCGTTGGAAAAGGAAGGTTCGTGAACAATAAAACCGGAGAAAGGAAAAGACGTGACCTTTTTTTTGTCATCGTGAAAGAAAACTGGAGATTAAAAAAGATTACACGAAAAAATAAGAAACCGAGGTTATATCGGATGTGAATGCAATGGTCACATGCATATAACATTGAGAAGAATTAACGAAATTTTTCTCGAAGAGTGGGTTCCAAGTTATCTTTGTGGCTTTTTCTTTGGTGGCATGACGACTACCGGAAGATCAGAAAGCATAAATTTATTTAAAAAAAATTATATCTTCCCGCATATGCCTAATTGAGTTTATTAGAACAGTGAGTACCGGTATTTAGTTTGCTATATTGTTTTAGGACAAACAATTTTTAATTAATCTTTTTTACTTATAATTGTATAGGTTGATCTTGCCCTTGAAGATGTTAGGGCATAAACAAATGCATGATAAAATGTTGGAAAAATACCAAGAGTCGTATTTGAGATCATTATCACCGTTAGAAAAACAAGGCTACCAAGTTTTGACTCCATTTGCGTTCAAAAAAAAAATCAAGATCAGTTTGCTCAAGCGATTCAATATTCGGCCCGAGAAGAAAATGTCACAAGTTTTATTGTCAAACATTATAAAGCGGATCGATGACATCAGGTGGTTTGGGATGGAAAGATGGTAAATGCACTTGCAAAAACTTTGAATTTGTCGGGATACTTTGTCGTCACATCTTAAGTTTTCTTCTTCATAAGGGTTCCTTTGAAATTCCTTCTAGTTATTGGCTATCACTGTGGAGTCGGAGAAGAGCCTCAATTTAATGAAATCTCTCACTTACACCAATAAGGAAATTTTGATGCTTCGTCATCTTGTGAAAATAATAGTGATATTATAACTAATGCAATTGAGTTGGTTCCATGTCCACTTATCTAAAAAACAAAAGGACTCCCTAAGAAAAAAGCGAATGAAAAGTGGAAAGGAATTAGTGAGACAAGTAAAGTGTTGTAGACTTTGCAAATCTTCTAGTCACAACTTCAGCACATGTCCCAAACGTGAAGCTAATAATGTTCATCAAGTGGCCAAAAAGAAAAAAACTTGATATGCAAAGTGAAGATTTCAATCCCATCTTACATTTAAATGCTAACTTGTAATATTACTGATAAACTCAATTTTTTGTTATCATATAGGGATGTCAAAAAGTTCTGTGGGACCCCAATCCCGTAGGGGCCCTATCCCGTATGGGGGTATTTGCTGAAAAAAAATCGGGGGCGGGGGCATGGTTAACTCCCGTTTTAATCTCGGGGGTGGGGGCGGGGGTTGGTAGTCCCATCCCGAAACCACCATGGAGGCCCCGTTAATAAATTATATATATTTACATATATTAATTATATAAATATAATAAACAATAGAATGATTTTTACATACCAAAATTCAACAAAAAAACATGTTTTTAATTTGTTTGTAATATGTAATAATAAACTCATTTATTGATTTAAAATTTATTCAACTCATAACCTTCAAACTAATTTACTATTTTAATTTCATTTTTAGTAATTAAACTCATTTGTGATTTTAATTTTAATTCCAACTCTTCAAATCCAACATAAAATATACTTACATTATTGATTTCTTACACCATATTTACTTACACAACTCTTCAAATTCCAACTAATTAATCATCATTAATTTGATTTTAGTAAATTAAACTCATTTATAATTTTAAATTTAGCGCTAACTATTCAACACTCAAAATAAAATATACTTCAAAATTATTGATTTATGTCAAAATAAACATGAAAAAGATTCAAAGGCTATCTTTAAACATTTTTAATATATATATATATATATATATATATATATATATATATATATATATATATATATATATATATATATATAGGGTTAAATGTAAAACCTAAATCGAAATGTAAAATAAATTAAAATGTTAATTAAAAACTATTTTTTTGCAATAATGATTTTTTCCGAATTGATAGTTTTTGAGTTAATTAACGACAACATTAGATTACAAAAATTAAAACTGTATTATGTTACTTTGAAAACAATGTTGATATTTGAAACGATAATCATGATCGAAACCACAAAAAATCAAATAATTTATTTTTAACTAGTTAACAATAATAGTTAAAAATAATATCAGTTCAAAACATGTATTTAATTTTATTTGCGTACAATATATATATATATATATATATATATATATATATATATATATATATACACACACACGTACACACACTATTACAATGATAAGATATAAAATATCTATCTCAACTAATTTATTTTAATAATAGTTACAAAATTATAATAAATAAAAAAATAGTTTAATTATTTTTATGCATGACCCATATATAAAGACGATTAAGAAGATGTGGTTTTAATATATCTTTATATTATCATATATATATATATATATATATATATATATATATATATATATATATTATATCTATTTAATAGTAAAATTATTATTTCATATTTTATGACCAAAAAATATTTTATTAGATTATGTGCAACGTGCGGGTATTGCCTGGTTTCAAATTAATTAGAGGAGTTGGATATTAATTAAATCATTTGGATTAGAGTAAATTACATGAATGGTCCCTATGGTTTGGGCTAATTTGCATGTTTGGTCTCTAACTTATTTTTTTAACTCGGAAGGTCCCTACTGTTTGTTTTTGTTACGCGCTTGGTCCCTACTGTTTGTTTTTATTACGCGCTTGGTCCATGTCTTGCGTAAAAAGACTATTATGTAAATAGGGAAAAATGGTGGAGTAGGTAAGGTAAGGTGAGGGGGTGGGGTTGGGGGTGTGGTTTTTTAAATAAATTAAAAAATCAATGGTAAAATAGTCTTTTTAGGTTAGATAGGGACCAAGCGCGTAACAAAAACAAACAGTAGGGACCTTCCGAGTTGAAAAAATAAGTTAGGGACCAAATGCGCAAATTACCTCAAACCATAGGGACCATTCGTGTAATTTACTCTTTGGATTAATTGGAATATTCTAGAACTCTCCATAAAAGAAGGATGTAATGTAATCTAGAAGGATATTTCAGATTATTGTAGGTTTTGAATAAGGAAATGCTAAACCCTAAGAATTTGAATCCCTTAAGGATTTATATGTTGCATATAAATAGAGGGTTTGGGATTAAATCCTAGACGAATTTTGGATCCTCTAATTTTCATTCTGCCTTCTCTCTTTCTTCTCCATATACATAATCTTAACCCCTCTATAGGGTTATGGGATTTTCACATAATCCCCAGTAGGGTTTATTCCTCATTTGCTTTTGGAGTTTTGGGTCTGACTACATTAGAAAAGTTCTACTGTGGGCTCTCTATCCATTGCAAGGTTGTTGTTCACATGATCTAAGTATCAAAAGGTAAGTGTTTTATCCTTATTTTGTTTGATTTTAATGTACATTGCTTAAACTAGTAAAATCTAAATTCTAGGTTGCATGTGCACTTAGGTAAATGTGTTGATTATTCTGCTACATTAAGATAATGTACTTGATGTCATTGGGGGCGGGAAAAAATATCAGAAATTCAATTGGGGAAGATGTGGATTCGGGAAACAAATCGTTATTCTTGGAAGGCCGAAACAAACAAATCGTCTTTCATATTCATTAGTCACTGCACAATCTGTCACCCTCGATCTCTTGATGTTCATCACTCATCAGTTATCATGGAATGAATTCGTCAATTAAAGATACAAGTTTCGATTCTATACTTCTGTTGTTCACTCGCTTCTATTATCTATTTTTTCTCGAAGTACATACTGCACAATTTTGTGTTTCCAACTTTAACATGTGTTTCTGCTGCTCTACCAATCATGATTATATTTCGCTTGATCTTATTTTTAGTTTTTGTTTACATACTAGTCATGTTGTATAAATTCAATTGATTGTTGATTTAATGTTGTTCATTTCTGCTAGGCGTATTTTTGGTAATTTATTCATTGAATACATAATCTATATATTACTAATTTGTATTCGGATATTTATATCAATAGTAAATTTGTTAATGTAACTAATTTTTTCATAATTTTGGTAGTTTGGTTTTGGAATTCATGTGTAGTGAATCCCTTTTTGGCAACAATTTCTGGAATTACCTGTATCTATTGTATTGTTCAAATTATGTGAATTAAAATATGAAAATCACTTATATCTTGTGAACAAATTAGCAATAAACATCATAAATAGATTAGTACCCATGAAAAATAAAACACTGAACTAATTTCTATAGAATGTTATACGGATAAAAAAAATGGAAACAATGTTTTTCGGACATTCTTTTTTGAATAAATAGTTTTCTCATTGAAATAATCAAAAAAAAAATATTAATTTATTTTTATATGTTGCTAATAGTTTTAAGTTCTAAAATTAATAAATTGTATAGGGCCTCCAAAATGCTAGAACATGCCCTGATATATATATATATATATATATATATATATATATATATATATATATATATATATATATATATATATATATATATATATATATATATATATATATATAATCAGGATCAAATAATAAAGATTTCTTGGTAGGAAGGTAAGAAATTTTTTATATATATATTTTTTTAGCGAACCAACAAAATGAATCATTATATGAATCAAAAGTAAGATGATTCACAAGAAAATATTTCAAAAAAAAAAATACATTCATGATTCATTTTTAAGAAAATCAAGCAAAAATTCCCTTTTATGACAATTTTAGTTACTAACAACAAAATTGTCGCAAAAGCGAATCATCGAGATGTTTTTTCGGAAATGTTTTTTTTATCATGTTATTTTTTATAAATCTAATAATTCAATTTTTTGTTTGCCAAAAAATATGCAGAAAAAACTTTTTGACTTCCTACCAAAAATTTCCTTCTAATCGGATATATATATATATATATATATATATATATATATATATATATATATATATATATATATATATATATATATAAGTTGATGTTTGTTTTTTCAGATGCAAAAGGTCTAGAGTCAGCAGACCACATGTTAGAAAATCAGGTGTTTTGATTGCTTGGATTTACATAGAGTCGTGATGCACTTTCAAATTGAAATATTTCAATGGTACAAACGAAATCTCAATTGGATAAAACTCAATGTTTTTCTAGAACGGATAATGTGAATGAAGTTATGATCTTCTGTGTACCAAATTCGTATGACCAATAAAACAAGAAATAACCACTGTTTGAAAACTAACAAGAAACAGTGACAAAACTACCACAAAACTGTCTTAAAATTGGGTCTAGGATTAGGGTAAAAACCGGGTCTAAGATCTATAATTCAGATTTCCATGCATTTTCCATAAAGGAATATTAACCCAAATAAAAAATCAGTTCGACCCGAGTAAGGGGCTCTGCCCCTTGGACCTCACCAGGGGTTGCCACCCCTTTGACCTCGCTACAAGGGGCGCTGCCCCCGAATCCTCGTGGTTTAGGGGTTTCAACCCTAAATAACAATGTACTTTAAATCAGAATAAACCCAACAGGTGTGCACTCCGCACCACCCTTACTAGTTCAATATTTATTAAGATTACATTAGTCAAAAAGTTAATCTCATTAAACTTAAATAACATTGGTGATACAAATCACCAACAACATATATGCAGACCTCTACAATAGAACAGGTGAACTAAACACCTGCAGTCTACAAGAAGAAGATTGTTTGTTTTTTAAAATCTACAAGTTGCTAAAATTAACTAAAATTTAAATAAATTGTCTTTTAATCTTAAAAGAGTTTTAAATACTGAAATTTAAATAGTTATAGTTTTAAAACACTGAAAAGTATCATCAAATTCAAATTCTTTTCAGTTTCAGTTAATTAAATAGATTCCACATTTGAAGCATACATGCCTTTTGTTACTTATTCATAGAGATCAACAAAATGATAAACTACATATTTTATCTTTTGTTTAATATAATCTATAATAAAATCCTATTTTGAACTTACCACTTTGATGGCTTTATTATAAATAGCTAACAAATCAAGATAAAATTTTATATATTATTTTACAACACTCTTATTTTTTATAATCTTATATTTATTTTAAATTTTATTGTGACATTATATTATGATTAAAGTGTCTGCCTAAATTTTTTTGTATATTAATAACAATAGGATAATTATATCATTTTTAAATAGTGTTTTGAAATATAAACAAAATAAAAATAAAAGTGTATGAATGAACATATATATATTTGATATTTGCAGTATTTGGTTGTAGTTAAAATGAGGAAATGTTACCAAAAAAGAGGCATTTGAACAAAAAGTAATAATAATTTAATCTTTGTTGATGCTTTACGATGAGTAATTTGATTTTAGGTGTACATAATGTAACTGAATGCAAATATGATTTTGTCATTATTATAAAATTAATAAAATAGAAAGAGTGTTTTTTTGGAATAGAAGATGTTTGAAGATGTTAGAAGACTCTATTTCACATCTGCGTCAATAAGATAACGCACATACATTTTTAGGTTTGTGGTCTTCTAAAGAATAAACAATCTGCAAATGCTAATGTTTGTGCGCAGTCTCCGCGACGTAGACGAAAGAGGCCAAAAAGATTTGCAAACAAAAAACAAACACCAACTAAATGTTTATTTATGTCAGTTTACATTTCAATCTACTTTATTAGTTACTTTTTACCTAACACTATTAAAATTCATAAGTTATCTTATCAGCTACCAGCTAGCTTTTCAACTAAAAGCTAACTTTTTAGCTAAAGATAGTTATTCAGTTGTTCTGCTAAACAGAGCCTGAGTAGAAATTAAAATAATATATTAATTTTTTTTAACTAACAATAATATTTTTTGATAAATAATTCTATATATAATCTAAACCTAAATAGTTACGATGTATGATAATAAGTAAATTTATAGTTTTATTGTGTACATCTATATTTATACTATATTATAAAATAGAAAATTTTACTTGCATCACATTACTTTGAAATTCCCATGACCTTTCAAATTTCTAATAAACTATCATGAACTTTCAAATTTATAATAATACATAACTTGATTAGTTAACATGAAATAAATACAAGAAAAATTTTATACCAAAATGTTAGCCCTTTATAAAATTTTTATAATAATAAGTGGGTTTAAAGTTAATTTATAATGATAATAGTTTGCAATAACATAAAAATACGAATTCCATTACACTATCATATTTTTTTTTATTATAATCCATTTCTTTTCGGGTAAGTGGTTTTTAATTAATTAACAGAAAAACAATTACATCGTATTAATTTACAAACAATGGTTCATATATCAATTCACCATCATGATCGAAATTTTAAAAAAATCAATAAATATGTAATTTCTAAATTAATCAATCGTAATGTTAAATTGTAATACTAAATCGAAAACCATGTTTAGTTTTATTTAAACGCAAACTACGGGTAAAGGCTATTGAATGATATGATTTGGATAGATGTATATTTTATAATATGGTTCAACATAATTACAAATTTATATATCAACTTAGTGTAAGAGTTATTATTTTATAATTAATGTCTTATTATTTTCAACATGTATATGCAAAGAAATTAACTATGTAGTTTTATTCGTGTAACACGCGAATATTCGCCTAGTTTCATAATAATTGTGATGACTTTCTACATCTTCCGTGTAGAGGTGTTTCGATTGTATGCATAAAAAAGTCTAAGGAAGATAAATTACCTTATCTTATATTTTTCATTTTTAAAGTAGAAAGATTTAACATAGAGTAATTAAAGTATAATATATGTTTTATATTTGAATAATTAGTATAATATGTAATTTAAACGGGATAAACAAGGATAAAATTTTGTAAAGAGGTTAAAAGGGGTCAATAGGGAATTTTTAAAAAAACAAGGTTGAGAGGGGATTTTAGGACAAATATAAGGGGATGGGAAATAGTGATAACATGGAATTTCAAGAGTGAGGACAAAGGCAAGGGAAAATTCGAAATATCTATGTTATCATTGATGAATTTTATTTATATTTAGGAATAATTATCAAAAAATAATTCATATCATATGATATTTATAGAATTTATCATTTTTTATAATATCACAAAATGATTCTGTAGTTCACAAACAAGTACCAATATTTATGTTGGGTACAAATTTTTATTTATTTATGATGGGTACAAGTGTTTCTTATAAATATAGGAATTTCTCAATTGGGTGTGAAGGATCTCTATCATTGCAAATTTCCACTTAAGGAAAACTTAACAAGTATTTAGGTATTTAGTGTAATTAGGTTTAGCAATTATATTAGTGTATCCTATGTTGGTGTTACATAGGTAGTATATGTTTTAATATATGTTGAAGTACAAATCTCTCTCAATTAAGGGTTTTTGGAGAGTAACCAATAACTCCATATATATCTTATATGGTATCATAGTCGGCGTCTACACCATTGTGGCTTAACACATCCTTACCTATCCTCATTGATCATTCGTATGTGAGGCGGAGTGTCACGGTATTCCATATTGGTATGCAATGGTCATATGTATCTTTATATATATGTTGGAGTCTCCACTTTCTCCATAATGACTATTTTGGAGAGTAAACAAATGATTACATATATATCATACACTAGGGTGGGTGGGGGTTATGGTTCAATTACTGCATCAAAGTGTACTGGTGATGTGGAAAAAGTGGCATCGGGCACTGTGTTTGTGTGAAGCGTGGGGGTTATGTTGTCTCTCCCTGTTTTTGACCAAAGGATTTGTTGGTTGCCAAAATCTTTTGGTTTTTAAACAACCCTACTATATATTTTGCCAATATTCCCAAATTGTCGCTTTCTTTCTTAAGTTTGTCAAAGAGGGTTTACCCTAGTCAAAGGGCATAATTGTCTTTTCATAAACCAATATCCAAAGGCTTGCTTTGGTTTTGGGATGTAAGTTCATTATGGTTATTAGGCAGGAAGGTGTAAGTTTATTACTGTTATTAGATGGGGAAAATGACTTGTCAGGGTAAATACTTTTCCGTTTTGTTCACATTTAGGCAACTTCTTTTTTTGTACACATTTGACCATTTAAATTGTTAAATGTGTTCACATATTATCATTGTCAATGGTCAAATGTGTACGGAAAAAAAATTTTCTAAATGTGAACAATTTTTTTACAAATTTCTTAAGCGTTTTTATAATTTATTACAACATTATTAGGATATTTTTTTCTTACAAGTTTTTCTAATAAAATGTATTAAACTTCGGTTATAATTTTTTTATACTTTCATATAATTTTCATACAACTCTTTCTAAATTTTCTTTTACAACCTTTTTAAAACATTTCATAGATTTTGTATAACAATTTAATACTTTTTTATAACATTTTAAAATACTTTAGTTAAATAAAAGTTTAGAATGTTGTATTACAAAAATAAAAAGTTTATAAACTTCTAATTAAAAAGTATAAAAAAGTTTTAATAGTTTGAAAAAATTTATATTACAACTTTTTTGTTTTTTATTTGATATGTAATATTTTTTTATATTATTTTTAAAAGACCATACATACTTATTGTTACATATTTAATTTATTTAATTTTATTGTTGGATACTATTTACTTTAAAAATATGACATATGCTTAAAAACAAAAGAAAAAAAATATAAGAGACTGGATAAAGTATTTCACAAAAATAAAAATATATTTATTAATAAAAAAAATTTAGAATTAATCAATAATTAATTAATATTTATGATCGTAAGTTTTTTGCTAAAAATAAATTAGTAGAAAATTGATTTGTCAAATCAAAAAGTTATAAATGGGATAAATAATCAATCATTATTGATGGCTTAAAAATAAAGTTGGGAAAAATAATACAAACAAATATAAAAAATAAAATCTCTATTAAAGTGGGGAAAATGACTTATGAGGATAATTAACTTTTCGTTTTGTTCACATTTCGACAATTTCTGTTTTTTGTACAAATTTGACCATTTAAATTGTTAGTTGCGTTCATATTTTACCATTGTCACATGAGATAGCCGATGACAAATGGTAATATGTAAACACATTTAACAAGTTAAATGATCAAATGTGTATAAAAAAGTTGTCTACATGTGAACAAAACGAAAATGTGATTACCTTCACACGTCATTTTCCCTATTAGATGTGTATTTATCTTTCAACTTTTATTTTTACTCTTTCATCCGGTTGTTATTATTATTTTTTTTATTTTTCTATCAATCTTTAAAATTTATAAAATTGTTATACTTCATTCCTTTTATTTTATTTTTCATTAAAGTTAAATTAAAATACTATAATTTAATAAAAAATGAAATTACTAAAAAAATATTTATAAATACAAAACTAATAAAAATGAAAATATTTCATAATTTTGAAATTAAAATTAGATTCAAAACTAATACATAACAATAACTAAACCAAACCAGGTTATATATTTTTTTATGGACTTTCATTGATCCTTTTTTAACTATAAGGTATATTATATAATCAAAATTAATGTGATATGTACTTAGATTAAAGTATTATGATATTTAATAAATAAATGTAATTAATATATATATATATATATATATATATATATATATATATATATATATATATATATATATATATATATATATATATAAAAGGGTTAGAAACAACTCAAACAAATATAAAAGATAGTTTTGAATATAAAAATAGAGATGAAGGGTAACATTATGGATTGGTTTCAAATTTTTAATATAGAAATAAAGATGAAGGCTAAGGTTTTAAATTGGTTTTCAAATTGATTCAATTTATTCACCATGCAACAAATATTTCTCATGCATTAACCATCACCACACAGTATATCACCCATGGTATGATGTTACCGTACATGCATTATGGAGTATTACCACATCCATCCGCTTTGAATATATTGGTATTTTGAGCGAAAAAAGATACCAAAAAGAAATTACAAAGTAATTTGGTTTTGAACTTTCGGGCATTAGCACTAAGGGTGTAAGCAAGTCGACCCGAGTTCGAGCTTACCCAAGCTCGTTTAATTTTATATGGGCTCGAGCTCGAGCTCAACTTGTAACGAGACTACTTTTAAAAATCGAGCTCGAATCGTAGAAAAAATAGCAAGCTTGAGCTCGACTCATAAGCTCATATGGGAGACGAGCGTAAATGAACCCAAACTCGTCTCAAACTCATTTACAGTTTTTGAGCTCGTTTATGAATTGTAAAAACT
The DNA here is from genome assembly GCF_052849685.1 of Lactuca virosa. Classification (NCBI taxonomy): domain Eukaryota; kingdom Viridiplantae; phylum Streptophyta; class Magnoliopsida; order Asterales; family Asteraceae; genus Lactuca; species Lactuca virosa. Next base: position 23,110,559 of record NC_136433.1, read on the forward strand.
TTGAAATAATTAGCTATCATAGCACTAACAACATTGTTGTATTTGCAAAATTGTAGGACAAAGAAAATAAAATTTATATAAGCATATAAATTAAATTAATTGATTAGCTTTTTCTATGGGGATTATACCAACACTCAACCCTTATTTATACAACCTCATCCGCCTTTTCTTTTAGTTGTGTCCGATGTGGGAGGACTCGATAAATGAGATCCAATTTTAAAAACAATTTTCCCTTTACTGTAGTCTTGTTTAATCTTTATCCAATTGTTCGATTAATAAGAAAACAATTGTAGTCAACCATGTAAACTATGTGTTTAGGATTTATATATAACTACGCGTATACCCATGTGTTGCACAAGATTAGTATAAAGTGATAAGATAAACAATTTGTATTTCAAAAAAAGACTTACATGAAAAATATGACAAAACTATGACTTTTAATAAGTTTTTTTTTGTAGTTACACAACAAAAAATCATATATAACATATTTAATTAACTATTATCAATATCACCATGTATAACATATGATTGGTAACATGTATCACGATTTGTATTTCAAAAAAGACTTATATGAAAAATGTGACACATCCATGACTTTTAATAATTTATTTTTTCAAGCAACACAAAACAAAAAAAATCATATAGAACATATTTAATTAAATATTATACATATCACATTATAAAACATATGACTGGTAACATGTATCTAATTTACATTAACGATTCAACCACAATATATACAACAACTGTATTAAAATAATTCAAAAACCAAGAAAAAATATATAAAAAAAAATTAATATATAACAAACTTACAAATTAAAAGCTATAATATAATAAAAATGGTTAAAAGACCCCAAACCAACACAAAAACATTTAAACATGTTTTCTTTATGAATTTTGTATATGATTTGTATATGTCCTTTTATGGTAAACTGTCCATTAAATGGTTTTTAAAAAAAATAGACAAGTTATAAAACTTTTGAGTGACTAATCATTATTAAAAAAGACTTTTGAGTGTTATTAATTAAAAGAGAGGGTTTCAAATTACTATAATTTGAGTAAAAATGTCTCTATTATTAACTACTAGGCGAATACCCATGTGTTGCGCAGAATACAACAATATATTTGAAATTTTCACAAACATATGTTTTTTAAATATAACAATGACGTTGTTAGCTCTTATACAACAGATCTTATAATAAGTTGGTATAAAAATTATTTGTTTTGAATTATATGATAATGTAGACATCTTTTTAAATTTTATAACCCCAATTGTCCCAAAGGCCTCTACATGCGGGTTACTCAGGAATAAAATTAAATATAATATATGGTGAATGATATTTATAGTTGTTGTTATGATTAATTAATTTTAAAAACTTTATTTGCTTTTTAATTTCTATCATTGTAATTATTTAAAACATCAAACACTGTTTTTGTTTTTAAAGGTAAATATATAATTTTTATATATAATGTTACTTTTAACTATTGTTGTCGTAAGTTATTTAAAATAACGTATCTGGAAACACTTAATTATTTTAATTTGATTTCAGAATTTTAACTTTTTTAAAAGTTATTTGATGAATATTGTTAGTTTCTTAAAATGTAATTACTTAAAACAACAATCATTGTTTTTGTTTTTAAAGATAACATCACAATTTTTTATATAATATCACTTTTAACTATTCTTATTGTAAGTTATTTTTAAGCTAATTATTTGAAAATTATTAATGATTATAAAAAGTAATTTCATGTTTTTTTTGTTAATTTAGGATTACAATTTATGTTTAACACAATAATTTAATAACTTTTAACTATTTATAAAATACTCTATCGATTTTTTCAAGTTTAACTGAAATTTTGATTTAAATTAATCGTTTAATATTACATCAAAATTAATAATTTAACTATTTTGCATAAAATCCTAAATTTTATACAAAAGTTATGTCTTTAAAATGACAATTGGTCACATACGACAACATATCTAAACTAATAAGTTAATCGTAATATGTTAAAAAGTTAAAGTCATAATTTTATAAATAGAAGTAAAATATGACATTTTAATATTTTCGTATAGTTAGTTTATGATTAGAATTTAGTTTTGCATTAATTTAACATTATGAACCAATTTATAATAACTATTAAAAAGAAAGTGAAAAGTCATGGAGGTTTCAAATGCATGTGGTGCAAGTAAAAATACATCTTTTATAAGTATACAAGACGAATGCCCGCGCGTTGCGCAAAAACACCAATATGGTTGAAATCTTTACAAACACATGTTTTCTTAAATATGACAATAGCGTTGTCATTAAATTTCATATAATAATTCTTATAATAAGTTGATATATTATATTTATTAATTTGAATTATATGATTATATGTACATTTATTAAAACTGCATAATCTCAATCGTTTGAATGAACTCTATCCGCAGGTTACTCATGAATAAATTTAAATATAATATATGGTTTAATGTTATTTATAGTTGTTATTATGGTTAAGTGATTTTTTAAAATTTATTTGCTTAACGTTTTAGTTTCTTTCATTGTAGTTATTTAAAACATCGAACATTGTTTTTGTTTTTAAATATAGCAATATAATCACTTATATAGTGTTATTTTTAACTATTGTTGTTGTAAGTTATTTTAAACTATTTATTTGAAAACTTTTAATGATTATAAAATTATTTTTAGAAAATATTTTAGTTAATTTGATATTACAATTTATGTTTTGCATTTAGCACTACAATTTATCACTTTTAACTATTTACAAAATATTCTTTGAGTTTTTTTAGGTTGAACTAAAATTTTTATAGTTGACCCTATAGTTTTATATTTAAATTAACAATTTAAGTATTTTATCAAAACTGCTCAAAAGTTGTAGCTTTAAAATGATAATGGTTACATACAACAACATATTAAAACTAATAAATTAATTATAATATGTTAAAAGTTAAAGACATAATTTTATAAGTAGAAGTAAAGATATTACTTTAATACTGAAATTTAGTTTTTTTTTATGATAGGGTTAAGTAATTTTTTAAAATTTATTTGCTTAACATTTTAATTTCTATCATTGTAATTATTTAAAATATCAAACATTGTTTCTGTTTTTAAAGGTAACAATATAATCATTTATATAGTGTTATTTTTAAATATTTTTATTGTAAGTTATTTTAAGTTATTTATTTAATAACTTTTAATGATTATAAAAATATATTAGTTATTTTGAGATTACTATTTACTTTTTGCATCTAGTACTACAATTTATTACTTTTAACTATTTACAAAATATTATTTGGGTTTTTTTTAAGTTGAACTAAAATTTATATTTAAGTTGACCATGTATTAACTATTTACAAAATATTCTTTGAGTTTTTTTAAGTTCAACTAAAATTTATATTTAAGTAGACCATGTAATGTTATATTTAAATTAATAGTTTAAGTATTTTATCAAAATTATTTAAAAGTTGTAGTTTTAAAATGATAATGGTTTACATGCAGTAACAGATTAAAACTAATAAATTAAGTATAATATGTTAAAAATTAAATACATAACTTTATAACTAGAAGTAAAGATATTACTTTAATATTGAAATTAAGTTTATTTATAATTGGTTTGATATTTATTTGACATTATTAACAAATTTATAATCATTATTAGGAAGAAACTGAAAAGTCATGGGACTTTCAAATCAATGTGGTGAAAGGAAAAATACTTCCTTTATAAGTATACTAGGCGAATGCCCGCGCGTTGCGTAGAAACACCTATATAGTTGAAGTCTTTAAAAATATATGTTTTTTTTAATATAGCAATAACGTTGTTGTTAAATTTGATATAACAATTCGTATGCTAAATTGATATAATATATTGATTATTTTGAATTATATGATAATATATACATCTATTATAATTGCATAATCTCAATCGTTCGAATGACTTCTACCCGCGAGTTACTCATGAACAAAATTAAATATAATATAAGGTTTAATGTTATTTATAGTTGTTGTTATTGTTAATAAATTTTTTAAAATTTATTTGTTTAACGTTTTAATTTATATCATTATAATTATTTAAAACATCAGACATTGTTTTTTGATTTTAAAGGTAACAATATAATCATTTATATATAATTATTTTTAATTATTGTTATTGCAAGTTATTTTAAGCTATTTATTTGAAAACTTTTAACGATTATAAAAATATATTTAGGAAATATTTTAGTTAAATTGAGATTACAATTTAGTTTTTGCATTTAGCACTACAAGTTATCACTTTCAACTATTCACAAAATATTTACACTTTAGGTTTTTGATATTTATTTAAACTTATTAACCAACTTATAATTATTATTAGAAAGAAATTGAAAAGTCATGGGAGTTTCAAATGAATGTGATGAAAGAAAAATGCATGAGAGTTTAAAATAAATATGGTGAAAGGAAAAAATGTTTCCTTTATAATATAGTATGATATGATGATATTAGACGAATGCCCGCGCGTTGCGCAGAAACACCTATATAGTTGAAAAATCTTTACAAATATATGTTTTTTTTTAAATATAACAATAACGTTGTTATTAAATTTGATATAATAATTTGTATACTAAATTGATATAATAGATTGATTATTTTGAATTATATGATAAAATATACATCTATTATAACTGTATAATCACAATCGTTTGAATAACTTCTACCTGCGAGTTACTCATGAATAAAATTAAATTTAATATATGGTTTAATGTTATTTATAGTTGTTATTGTTAATTAATTTTTTAAAATTATTTGTTTAACGTTTTAATTTCTATCATTATAATTATTTAAAACATCAAACATTGTTTTTTGATTTTAAAGGTAACAATATAATCATTTATATAGAGTTATTTTAACTATTGTTATTATAAGTTATTTTAATCTATTTATTTGAAACTTTTAACGATTATAAAAATATCTTTAGTGAATATTTTAGTTAGATTGAGATTACAATTTAGTTTTTGCATTTAGCACTACAATTTATCACTTTCAACTATTTACAAAATATTCATTGGGTTTTTTAAGTGGAACTGGAATTTATATTTAAGTTGACACTGTAATGTTATATTTAAATTAACAATTTAAGTATTTTGTCTAAACTGTTCAAAAGTTGTAGCTTTAAACTAATAATGGTTTACATACAACAACATATTAAATTTAATAAATTAAGTATAATATGTTAAAAGTTAAAGTCATAACTTTATAAGTATGAGTAAAGATATTATTATAATATTGAAATTTAGTTTATTTATGGTTACACTTTAGGTTTGATATTTATTTAACCTTATTAACCAAATTATAATCATTATTAGAAAGACACTACAATTTATCACTTTTAATTATTTACAAAATATTTTTTGGGTTGTTTAAGTTAAACTAAAATTTATATTTAAGTTGACCCTTTAATGTTATATTTAAATTAATAATTTAAGTATTTTATACAAATTGTTCCAAAATTGTATCTTTAAAATGATAATGATTTACATCCAACAATTTATTAAAATTAATAAATTAAGTATAATATGTTAAAAGTTAAAAAACATAACTTTATAAGTAGAAGTAAAGATATTTTTTAATATTGAAATTTAGTTTATATATGATTACACTTTAGGTTTGATATTTATTTAACCTTATTAACCAACTTATAATCATTATTAGAAAGAAATTGAAAAGTCATGGGAGTTTAAAATGAATGTGGTGAAAGGAAAAATGCATGAGAGTTTAAAATGAATGTGGTGAAAGGAAAAATGCTTCCTTTATAATATAGTATCAAATGATATGATATGATATAGATTAGGCGAATACTCGCGCGTTGCGCAGAATACAACAATATATTTGAAATATTTACAAATATATGTTATTTAAGTATATCAGTGACATTATTGATAACTCTTATATAACAAATATTATAATAAGTTGGTACAAACATTGTTTGTTTTGAATTATATGATAATGTAGATATCTTTTAAAATTTTATAATCATAATTGTCTAAGTGGCCTCTATCTGCAGGTTACTCATGAATAAAATTAAATATAATATACGATTTAATAGTATTTATAGTTGCTGTTATGATTAACTAATTTTAAAAAGTTTATTTGCTTAAGATTTTACTTTATATCATTGTAATTATTTAAAACGTCAAACATTGTTTTTATTTTTAAAGGTAACATTATAATTTTTGTATATAATGTTAATTTTAACTATTGTTCTTGTAAGTTATTTAAAATAACATATTTGGAAACTCCAAATTATTTTAATTTGGTTTTAGAAATTTAACTTTTTTTAAAATTTATTTGATGAATATATTCTTTAATTGAAATTATTTAAAACTATAAATATTGTTATTGTTTTTAAAGATAACATTATAATTTTTTATATAATATTACTTTTAACTATTCTTATTGTAAGTTATTTTATGCTATTTATTTGAAAATTCTTAATGATTATAAAAAATAGTTTCATGGTTTTTTTTGTTAATTTAGGATTGCAATTTAGGTTTAACACTATATATTATAACTTTTAACTATTTATAATATAGTCTCTTGATTTTTTTTTCAAAAGTTTAACTGGTATTTGGATTTAAGTTAAACGTTTAACATTATATTGAAATTTATAATTTAACTAGTTTGCATAAAATCATAAATTATACAAAAGTTGTGACCTTAAAATGACAATTGCTCACATATGACAAACATATTTAAACTAATAAGTAACTATAATTTGTTAAAAAGTTAAAGTCATAATTTTATAAACAGAAGTAAAATATAATATTTTAATACCGTAGCTTAGTTAATTTATGATTAAAATTTAGTTTTACATTAATTTAACATTATTAACAAATTATAATAATTATTAGAAAGAAATTGAAAAGTCATGGAGGTTTCAAATGTATGTGGTGCAAGTAAAAATGTCTCTTTTATAAGTATACTAGGCGAATTCCCGCGCGTTGCGCATAAGCATCTATGTAGCTGAAATCTTTACAAATATATGTCGTTTTAAATATAACAATAATGTTTTTAAATTTGATATAATAATTCGTATACTAAGTTGATATAATATGTTGATTATTTTGAATTATATGATAATATATACATCTATTAAAATGACATAATCTCAATCTTTTGAATTACCTCTACCCGCGGGTTACTCATGAATAAAATTAAATATAATATATGGTTTGATGTTGTTTATAGTTGTTGTTATTGTTAATTGATTTTTTAAAATTTATTTGTTTAACGTTTTAATTTCTATCATTGTAATTATTTAAAACATCAAACAATTTTTTCTTTTGATTTTAAAAGTAACAATATAAATATATAATCATTTATATAGTTATTTTTAACTATTGTTATTTTAAGTTATTTTAAGATACTTATTTAAAAACTTTTAACGATTATAAAAATATCTTTAGAAAATATTTTAGTTAAATTGAGATTACAATTTATTTTTTGCATTTAGCACTACATTTTATCACTTTTAACTATTCACAAAATATTCTTTGGGTTTTTAAGTGAAACTGAAATTTATGTTGAAGTTGACCCTGTAATGTTATATTTAATTTAAGAATTTAAGTATTTTGTTCAAACTGTTCAAAAGTTGTAGCTTTAAACTGATAATGCTTTACATACAACAACAGGTTAAATCTAATAAATTAAGTATAATATGTTAAAAGTTAAAAACATAACTTTATAAGTAGAATTAAAATATTATTTTAATATTGAAATTTAGTTTATTTATGATTACACTTTAGGTTTGATACTTATTTAACTTTATTAACCAACTTATAATTATTATTAGAAAGACACTACAATTTATCACTTTTAACTATTTATAAAATATTTTTTGGGTTGTTTAAGTTGAACTAAAATTTATATTTAAGTTGATCTTGTAAGGTTATATTTAAATTAGCAATTTAAGTATTTTATATAAATTTTTCAAAAGTTGTAGCTTTAAAACGATAATGGTTTATATACAACAACATATAATATGTTAAAAGTTAAAAACATAATTTTATAAATAGAAGAAAATATATTCTTTTAATATAATCATTATTACAAAGAAATTGAAAAGTCATGGGAGTTTCAAATGAATGTGGTGAAAGGAAAAATACATGGGAGTTTCAATTGAATGTGGTGAAAGAAAAATGCTTCCTTTATAAGTATATAATGACTAGACGAATTCCCGCGCGTTGCGCAGTGCATGTTAATAATATATTGTTAGAATATTGAAAAATATATGTTTATAATAATTATGTTATTGACATTAACTTTGACATAATATTTTTACACTTATATATATATATATATATATATATATATATATATATATATATATATATATATATATATATATATATATATATATATATAACCTCAACTATTTTGAACAATAATATTCATTGACGTCAATCCACATTCCTCATTAATAGAATTAAATATAATTATCTATTTAGTATTATTTTTAACAATTTTTATGATTGATTAATTAAAATTTTTACTTATGCAATTATTTTCTAATTTCATTAACGATGTTCATTTAAAATACAATTGATTTGTAGCTAACATTATGTAATTTATAATTTGATGATATTATCATTTAAAATTATTGTTCATTAATTTTAAACCACTTATTATTATTAATAAATTAAAGAAGACTTTAAGAAACCTTAATATTATTATTCAAATATGAAACATATACTAAATAATAAAGTGATAAAGATTAACAATTTGCATTTCAAAAGAAACTTGCATGGATAATATCACATATCCATGATTTTTATAATTTGATTTAATTATTTATAACTATTGTTCGTTAATTTTAAAACCACTTATTATTATTAATAAGTGAAAGAAAACTTTTAAAAAACACTTATTATTATACTTAAAATATTAAACATATACTAAAATATAAAGTGATAAGATAGAAAATTTACATTTTAAAAGAGACTTACATGGATAATATGGATAATATGACATATCCATGGTTTTTAATTATTTATTGCTTTGAAGCAACACAAACATATATACAATATTTAATTAAATATTATCTATATCACATTCCATAACATATGATCGATAACATGAATGTAATCTAACTTACATTAAAATTTCAACCGCAACATACAATGATTGTCTTAAAAGAATACTTAAACCAAGAAAAATAAAATAAAATAAAGAATTAGTATATAACAAACTTACAAATTAAAAACTTTAACATAATAACATGGCTCGAAAAATGGTTCAAAGCCCTCAAACCAACACAAAAACCTTTAGACTTGTTTTCTTTGTGAATTTTGTATGTGATTGATATTTGTGTGTCTACTCAAAGATATTGGCCTTTTATAGTAGACTATCCATTAATTACTTATTAAACATATTATATAAGTTATAAAACCTTTAAATGGTTAATCATTATTAAGAGACTTTTGAGTGGTATTAATTAAAATAAGAGGTTTCAAATGAATATGGTTTGAGTAAAATACATCATGTGAGTTTCAAATGAATGTGGTGAAAGAAAAAATGCTTCCTTTATAAGTATACTAGGCGAATGCCCGCGCGTTGCGCAGTGGGATAATTATGTAGTTTAATATGGTTATATATGGTTTAATGTATTGTGAATAAGTCATACATAAAACTTGTATGCGATTAAATAGCATGTATATTTTTTGATTTACGGATTTTTTATCATAATAAATAATGAAATTTTTTTACTATTAGTTTAAAATTTTAAATGTAATTTTTATGTACACATTAGTATCTAATGTAATTAGTTGATGATTGATTAGATATGGATTCTCATTTGTGGTCGTCTATTTATGTTGAACCTCATAAAAATACATATTTAACGACTTTTGTTAGTTTTACTATTGAATAGAAAATGGTGCCGTATTTTAAGTAAATATAAAAAATCTCATTCTCAATCTATTTTAAGATAGTGACATATTTTAAGTTAATATAAAAAATCATATTCTAGAACTAATGAAAAGAAAAAACGGAGCCAAAATTTTTAACTATAATTAAGTTGATTCCAATTAAAAAGTGCTCAATCGAAGATAATATCATTCCATAAACATCATAAGATATTACGTTATATTCAACAGACATCATTTTTGTAAGAGTCATTCAAAATATATGAGACTATAGTGCCTAATACAACAATGTAATAACCAAATGACCCTAACATATTTTAAATGAAATATAATTATAATATATTATCTATGCAACTAAATTTCTGCACAACATGTGAGATTCGTCTACTATATGGTATTCTTCTAATATATTATATTATAGTATAAACATTATATTTGGAAAACCACTTTGAGTTATATTGTAGTTTATAACATTAAATTTATGATGGGCTGTATTTGACACACATTTGTGTATTTATATATGTATTATATATTTAAAACAAATCTTATATAAACATCCAACCTAAATATTCATCTTCAAGTTTTCTTTCTTCGCCACGTAAACAAACTTTTGTTATAAAGCCAAAAATGGAATAAAAGACACTTAATTGTATGATTATGATATATTGTATTTTGATTGCGGCTTGTACAAAACATGCATGAGCATATATTATTAGTTTATCTCTTGTTTTGGGTAATTTGAATAAGATAGCTTCAAATCCAACGTATCAAACGGATTACCCATTTACTAAAGTCTAAAACCCAAAAACTCAAACATGTTCTAATACCATACAAATGCATGAGGTTTTAGCAAATTATTATCTCATATGAATTACCATTGATTATGTGTGATTAATTATTAAGAAGGTGAAAAGGTTTGGGGGTTTCAAATGCATGAGGTTTTAGCAAATTATTGTGGGGGGTTTCAAATGCATGACAATCAAGGGAAAATGCAAGTTTTATAAGTATGTAAGATAAAGACTAGACGAATTCCCGCGCGTTGCGCGGCGCAGGTTAAAAATATATTGTTAGAATATAGTTTTCAGACACCCTTTAGTTAATTCGATTCATCAATTTAGGTTCTTTTATTATTATTATGTTTAATGTTTTCCTTTTAACTATGTTAAAAAATATATATTGAATTTTTTTTAAACATTATTTGATATTTTACTTTAGGTTTTAAATTTTACACTAAAATTTTAAGCTTATTTGATATATTAATGTAGGTTATTTATTTGACTATATATTGAAGTTAACAAATTAAGTATATCATATTGATAAGTCACAAATTCTTCCATTTATATTAATATTTACAACTAAAATCATATTTAAGTTAATAAATTAAGTATATTGTATGAAAATATGAAAAGTTGGGAGTTTCAAATGAATGTGGTGAAAGAAAAAATGTTTCCTTTATAATATAGTATGATATGATATGATGATATGATGATTATAGTTTTAATTTGTAAGTCATTGTGATATATACAATTATTTGATAATTTTATAAATCGTTTAAAATTGTGTAAATTATATATCAAACGTATGATAATCTATATATAACGGATAACAAAATGTATGAACAAAAATATGAACTACAACTTTTAGTAACATAAAAATACAAAAACATCTATTATAACATTTGTATTAAAAAAGATATATATACAATGAATAATTAAAAATTTGAAAAATAAACACTACAACTTTTAATAACATAAAAACACTAAAACATTTATTATAACATTTATATTAACTTTTCATATTTAAATCACAAATCTCTTCAAATACATTAATGTTTTTAGTTAGCAAAACTTTACAACCTTATAAAAGAAAGGAAAATAAAAAGTTATTAGTGATTACTAATTAATAATCATAAGTTAAAAACTCTTGAGTTATAACTAATAAATATACATAAATTAAAAAACTCTTGAGTTGTAGTGTGAGTTTCAAATGAATATGGTACTTGGAAATGTGTATTTATTATTATTATTATTATTATTATTATTAT
>NC_136433.1:23852500-23860000 GCF_052849685.1 Lactuca virosa
TATAAAAATTGGTCTGTCAGTTAAAAACATGATACGACTGTCCGACTTGTCATCCTAGTTATTATGTACCGATGAAACATCCTAGCTTAGGTTGTGTTTGGCATGCCACAGTTAACTGATAAACTACTTTATTTTCTGAGTTTTTTTATGTTGTGTTTGACAAGCCAAAAAGTAGCTTATAAGCTAGCGTTTTAAAAAACTACCTAGGGCGTGTTCAGCACGGAGCGTTTGGGAGCATTTGAGAGCTTCTAGCTTCTAGCGTTTGACAAAACCCTCCGTTTTGAACAGAAAGTCTCGTTCGGCACTACAAGCTTCTAGCGTTTAGTTTAAACAAAACGCTCCAAATCCAAATGTTACTTCATGTAGCCTTTAACAAAACGCTACAAGGTACAAACTATCTGCTACAAGTTACCCACTACCAGCTAGTTTTGCCGAACACGCCCTTAGACTAGCTTTTTAGGAGTTTTTTTTTAAAATTTTCCAAGTATAACCCTTAATTAATTATAGAAACACATTCACTTAAATACTCTTTTACGTAATTTTATATATTTCAGCTAGTTTTGTCAAACATTATTATTTATCAGCTAGCTTTTCAGTTATCAACTAATTTTATTTAACAGCTAGTTTTTCACCTATCAGTTAGCTTTTCAGGTAATACGTCAAACATAGCCTTAGAGGTTGAGAAACAATAGCCATTTTACAAAACGAAAGGAAAAACTCTTGTTTTTGTGTAAGACATTGTTAGAAATCATCTTCAAGTTACCAACAAATCTGAAAAGAAAAAAAATTAAAAATATAACAAATTCAAAGTTTTTGTATTTCTACATAATATACCAAAGTATAGCAAGTTATATTTCAATTTTAATTTTTTTTTCCTATATTTCAATTTTTTTTACAAATACTATACATACTTTAAATTTTGTTAAGAATGACATTATCCAAATTTTATTTTACAAATTTGTCCCAAAATTAATTTTTTACAAATTTATATTTTTCACAATTTATCTAAATAAATTTTGACTTTGTGGTTGTTTGATAGTTGTTGACCGAGTCATTGGCTAACAGGTCTGAAGCTCTAACTACATTTGTCTCTAATTGAAACTATGTTGTTTGATTACACATCGATTGGTTGTGCTCACTGCTGAAAATAATATTTTACTTTTTTTGTGTTGAATAAAATTTATATGTTTGATAAAGTTGATGAATAGTTATACAAAAAGAATTATAGAAATAAATTGTTATGATTGGGGTCTTTGAGTTGCAATTCAACGTTTATAGATATCTTGTCCCACTTCTTAAATATAAATCTTGGATTTCATTTTAATCTATCTACGCATTGTATATATACACACAACAAACCCATTTTTATTCCATATCTTTTTAGAATGCATGAAAATTTATAGAACTAGGAAAACAAGCATGTGGGATGTTGAGCTAGATACAAACTATACTGAATATATGAAATAAAATTGTAATAATAAAGGTAATTAATAAGAAAAGAAAAAAAAATAACTCAGGTATATCCAGAAGCGGACGCAGGAATACATAGTAGGTGTTGCCGGGAACATCCTAAAACCGCCCCTATAGGTATATCATTACAATGACACTCAATGTATCATTAATAAGAAAAGAAAAAAAAAACACTCATGTATATCATTAATAAGAAAAGAAAAAAAACACTCAGGTATATCAATAATTCTTGAGTACCTCTCTATTTTCGTTCATCACAAATACACAATTACATTTCAATATTGTTGTTAGCAATACTTACCAATGATTAAATAAAAAAACGCTCGGGTATATCATTACAATAATAACAAAGAAATTTCTAAAAAGCAAAGCAGGATACTATAACTAAGAAATCTGGAAAAAGGTATGATGTTATAACTAACTTAATCTTGTATATATTCTTCATGCCTAGAAAATTCTACACAACACCCAGTTCTCAAACTGAAGCTTCCATATTTCTTCAAGAAAAATCTGCACAACACTAGTTCTCCATACCATGCACAAACATCAAAATTCTCACTTTCCTTCTTATTAGTAATCGTGTATTTATTTGGTAAATGAATCTCTTATTTGATTTTTAAACTTATGATGCAGTATTTTGTTCTTGTAAGTGTGCTCGTTAAAATAAGAAATTGCTCAAACTTACTATAATGTATTTCTTTTTATTTCAATAATAATATCAAGGAGAACTACATGACAACTTATGTTAGAAAAGAATAGAAATTATATTTATTTTAAATTATAAAACTGCAAAAAAAGTCCTTACATATTGGTTTCATAATCGATTTAATTTTTATATCTTTTTTTATTCAATTAAGTCCCAAAACCGGTAATTGTATTCAATTTAACCATTTTACATGGTTAACAGTTCATCCAACATTCGAAAATTACACTTTTGGTCCAGACATCAAATTTTATTACAAATTTGGTCCAAAAATTACATTTTTGGTCATGATTTTAAATTTTATTACAAATTTGGTCCAAAAATTACATTTTTGGTCCTGATTTTAAATTTTATTACAAATTTGGTCCAAAATTTACTTTTTTGCCCAGATTTTGAAAATTTGTTATGAATTCATCATAACTTTAGTTTTTTTTACAACTATTTTTCTAAAAAAAAAATTTCGAATATGTTTTTTTTTATAAAAGCATATTTATACAAAAAAAAACATATTTTCACATAAAAATCTTATATTTTCTATATAAAACTTTTTTTAAAAAAACTTATTTGTATACGAAATACCTATTTATAAGAATATGTATTAATTAAGTATTTAAATATATACAAATCCATTATTATAAAAAAAATATACAAACATGTATTTTACAAAAAAAATATATATATACAAACATCTATGTTCTTATAAATATATTTTATGAAAACATATTTATACGCACCAAAATAAGTGTTTGTATACATTTATTTTGTAAAAAACATATTTATATATTATTTTTTATAAACACCTATTTTATAATAAACATATTTATATTCAAACACGTTTTATGAAAAAATGTACACAATAAATTATCGGCAATTAAATTATCCTTCTAAACGTATACTCTAAATAATAGATATATAAGAGTTAATACCATAAAATAATAACTCATATTCACAATTCATTTTGAACTTTGATCACATATAAAAAATGTAAGTCTTCAAATTAAAAAACAAAATTTACTGTCATACAACTTTTTTTCAACCGACACAACGTTCTATTTTTGTTTTAAACCCAAAATAATCTATCAAAATGGGTTAATTTCCAAGTTATAAGTTGCCACATTCCAAAGCAAATTAGATTTCACTGTTAGGGGTTTATATTTTCATTATTTTCGTATCAAAGTTGGGTGTCCAATCATACTTGTTACCGAATAGAAATAATACCGAAAGAAACTATTCGCACTCATCGTTTGACGCGGGTAAAATGCTAGTGTGTGTGTGTGTATATATATATATATATATATATAGACACACACACACACATTTACTATGAAATAGGTGTTTGTATACATTTTTTTTGATAAATATGTGTTTGTATACAAATGTATTTATAATAAAATACGTGTTTGTATAGATTTTTTTTGTAAAATATGTATTTGTATACATTTTTTTTAATAATAACATATTTTATATATTTATGTACTTAATACATATCTATTTTTATAAATAGGTATTTTGTATACAAAAAATGTTTTTTAAAAAATATTTTTTTATAGAAAATATAAGATTTTTTATGTGAAAATGTGTTTTTTTTGTATAAATATGATTTTTTTTAAAGTAAAAACATATTCGTAATTTTATTTTGAGAAATTTTTTTGTAAAAAAACTAAAGTTATGATGAATTTATAACAAAATTCTGAAATCTAGGCCAAAAGGTTAAATTCTGAATTTGTAATAAGATTTATAATCTAGGCGAAAAGGGTAAATTTTAGACTAAATTTGTAACAAAATTTGAATTCTGAGCCAAAAGTGTAATTTTCGAAAATTGGATGACCCGTTGACCGTGTAAAAAGGTTAAATTGAATACGATTACCGGTTTTTATGACTTAATTAAATAAAAAGATATAATGATAAAATCGATTATAAGACTAAAATTTTTTCCAAGTCTTTTGGAGTTTCTAATTCTACCCGTTTTTCCAACAATTCTACTTTGTATTCACATATTTTGTTTTTATCTTTTTACTTTGAAAATGACCTTTTCACCATTATACTTTGTAAATTATCAATTTCACCTCTCAGTTTTACACTTGTTAAAATGTCACACCCTCAACTATGAACTTATTTAAAATGTCACTTTTACCCCTCAAACATTTTGCTTTACATTGCTTTGGTCCTTGACTTTTGTGCTTTGGCAACTTAAATCCTCTTAAGTTTTTATGCATGGATTTGGTCCCTAAGTGTTGTCGTTTGACACTTAAATCCTCCTAAATTTACTGAAAGAGTTCTTTCTAAATCCATTATCAACAATGCAGCAGCAGAAAATACTAGTTATATTATGAGTTTTAGATGGAAATGGTTTTATGGATTTATTAGGACAACTTCAATAGTAATATTTGTTATAACTTAAGATTATTGTCAATTCCTATATTAACGTAATAAATGCATTTTCTAATTGTTAGCATTTCCATTAAAAAAAAAAAAAAAAAAAAAAAAAAAAAGAGGGAAAAAAGCTAATCCTGCTCATATGACATATGACTAGAGTCGATTTTTTTTCCATGAAATCACAACCCAAATTTTTTGTTTCTTAATTTTTTGCCTACTCTTTTGAAAAAAAAATCGACTATATTTGTCTTTTCTCTAAATAGTTTTATTGAAAATCGGATCTACTAACCAAATTTTTTGACCCAGTTATTTTATGAACTATGAATTTGTTAATCATCTTACCATTAGAAAGATAAGACGGACTACGAGGACTTTTTTTTTTGTTTAATATAACATTATGTTTTCCCAATGCATTTTTGAATATGTATCACATAAATCATGAAGAAAGAGTATGCCAGAAAGACAAAAACTCAAAAAACGTGATTTATCAATGACGAAAAAGATCAAAAAGATCATATAAGTATAATGTGAACTTTAAAGGGAAAAAAAGCTTAATCTATATATCCTTTTGCATAGCGACAAATATAAAACTTTACTATCAAACAAAGGTGAAAAAAAAAACACAAAATTCTTTATGTACCGACTGTTGATTGCTCGAATCGGTGTTTGTTTATTCATTTACTTTACTAACTTGACACTTTCTTTCCTTATCATGTGGGCACAATAATATATTTCTCTCTGACATAAGATATGAGAACATTTTGAAAATAGAAATATTTTTAAACTACTAAATAATTTAGTATACATCAAGAAGAAGTGAGAACTTTAATTCCAAATATTTCTTTCTTATTTTGTTTAATAGTTAGAACTAACAAAAAGTTTGAAAACAAGAAAACAATTACAAAAAATTAATAACCATAATCGAACAAGGGACTTTCAGTTTATGCTTTCTATACACTTAATCATATTTTATTTATTTATTTTTTTAACAACAAATCTAATCTATTTTTAAACTACTATTGAATCTATTTATATCTCAAACAAGACTTGGACCCTCAACCTCAAGAAATATGACAATACATGATACCATTGGTATAAAAAGTCTTTGGTACTTAAATCATTTAATTGACTACAAAACACTTCTATTAAAATTAAGCTTTTAGTTTATTACCAACAGTTGTATCAACTCGTCTTACATTCAATATTAGGCCGATGGGTATACTCTCGTAATAGACTTTGTAAATGTGATTTGGCACCCATGCTACGCGTGAACACAATTTCCAAAGAAGAGTAAGTGTATTGTGGCATAGCTCTACCTTTAGCCTGTCGTATGGAAGAAAGAGAGGATAACTCTCTCTCTCTCTCTCTCTCTCTCTCTCTCTCTCTCTCCTCGTGTTATGATGGGGGGGGGGGGGGGTAAGACTAAGGTGCCAATGCCACCTTATGATGAACACCACTCCCAATTTAAGTAAAGACATTATGGTGAGCTTCACATTCTTTCTCTCTCATTTGTCACTCTCTAATATTTTATTTATATAAAAGTAATAATGTGAAGCGGTAGATATTTTTAAATGTAAATTGAGATGTAGTGGAGCTAATATAGTCCTCCTCCTCCTCCTCCTCCTGTTATGAGAGGGGGGGGGGGGGTAAGGGTAAGGTGTCAATGCCACCTTATGATGAACATCACTCCTAACTTAAGTAAAGACATTATGGTGGGGGTAAGGCTATGGTGTCAATGCCACCTTATGATGAACACCACTCCCAATGTAAGTAAAGACATTGTGGTGGTTGAGGGGTAACGAACAGCATTATGGAGCTTCACAATATTTTATTTATATAAAAGTAATAATGTGAAGCAATAGGTATTTTCAAGTGTAAATTGAGATGTAGTGTATCTAATGTAGTCCTTCTCATCCTCCTCCTCGTGTAGGAGGGGGAGGGGTGGGGGGGGGGGGGGGGGGGTAAGGATAAGGTGTCAATGTCACCTTACGATGAACACCACTCCCAATGTAAGTAAAGACTTGTGGAGAGAATGAGAACTCCAACATGAAATTACACCTTTTAGATACCCTATAAACACTTTTATCAAAAGTCAACTTATAGTTAACTACTTATAATCATCTTTTTCAAAAAACAATGTAATTTCAACCAATAAAAATACCTTAAAAACTTAGATATTTCTTATGTCTTTTTGAATATTTTTGCTCGACAACAATGCAAATTACTTTAAATGGCTTCGTCTTAAATTTAGAGTAGCTATATATGCCTTTATCATCGTAATAATTAATACACGGTTTAACTTTATAATAGGAATATAAAGAATATTTGGACCAGGCTATAAAAGGCCCAAGTCCATAATTTTGCCCCATTGAGAAGTTTAATCATACTCCTCGTCAGTCCACTAACTGTCTGCATCTTTAAAGTTTGAAAACTATGTAACATATAACACCTTTAGTCTACTTAATATACAAATGTTATTTAGTTGCCATTAGTAATTAGGAAGCACGGTGTGTGGCTTATTTTTGGGGAGCGGGGTAGCAAAGGTATCGTTGCCTCGTTGGTACCTTGTTCATGCCCACACCTAATGTGGGTCTATAATGGTATGGGGTGGATTAGGTTCAATGCTTTTTTTTTTTAATGTATGTTTTAGTGTTTATACCTCTTTATGTGTTAGTATCTGTATATTATGAGTGGGTTGGAAGGGTTCACAAATATAGATTACTCATGTTGTTAATTGGGAAAAAGGGAAGTGAAAAGAAAAAAAAAATTGATGTGGTGTTCATGTTGCTAGAGGGTTGGGAGGTATGACTCCCTCCATCTAGGGTTGTACAAACCGAACGTTCAGCCAATTATTCGTAAACCGTTCGATGAGATGCTTGTTTAGTTAAATGAACGAACATTAACAATGGTCTTGTTTGTTCAATTTTCATGAACTTTCGTTTATGTTGTTC